>NC_133324.1:4866394-4906394 GCF_042186555.1 Aquarana catesbeiana | reverse complement strand
CTTATTTTTATCCAACATATTTTTTCATATAAAGTCTGGTTGTATGGGTGGGAATTTCTGGTCCCCTTCCATCGATGGGGGGGGGGTATTATAAGATGGGGTGACATGCGGTGCGGTTCCAGTCCTGCCCCGGTGAGGAGGACCCGTCACGCTGGCTGACAGCCGGCTGGGGAAATAATATTTAGAAAACAATGTTTGTAAATCCCAACGGTGTCAGTCAGATACAAGAAAAAATCCCCTCCCCCGCAGGGCAATCTCCTTATTACAGATGAAGATAAATGAGCAGCGCGGCCCCCCCGGGGTAATTAATAATAGACTCGGGTTATTATTTATTCCGCCAGATCCTCTCTTCTCCATCACAGCGGCCAAATATTTCCTGCACAGAAATTATGTTCCTGATGACAATAATAATAATAATAATAATATTATTTTGCAGCATTTCTTTCTAACATAAAACATTAACAATAATATTAGAAATAGTAATAACATTTATGCAGCATTTCTTTTTAGTGTATTATAATAATAATAATAGTTACTAATGGTTACTCTGCATTTCTTTTTAAAATAACTTTAAAAAAATAACAATAATAGTAATACTAATAATATTTTTGCAGCATTTCTTTTTAACATAAATAATAATAATAATAATAATAATAATAATATTTACTCTGCATTTATTTTTAACATAACATAAAAAAACCAATAATATACTAATAATATTTTTGCAGCATTTCTTATTTATGTATTATAATAATAATAATAGTTACTAATGGTTACTCTGCATTTCTTTTTTTAAATAAATTTAAAAAAAAATAACAATAATAGTAATACTAATAATATTTTTGCAGCATTTCTTTTTAACATAAATAATAATAATAATAATAATAATATTTACTCTGCAATTATTTTTAACATAACAAAAAAAACAATAATAAACTAATAATATTTTTGCAGCATTTCTTATTTATGTATAATAATAATAATAATAGTTACCAATGGTTACTCTGCATTTCTTTTTAAAATAACTTAAAAAAAAATAACAATAATAGTAATACTAATAATATTTTTGCAGCATTTCTTTTTAACATAAATAATAATAATAATAATAATATTTACTTTGCATTTATTTTTAACATAACATAAAAAAACAATAATATACTAATGATATTTTTGCAGCATTTCGTTTTAACATAAATCATAATAATAATAGTAATATTAGTATTATTATCAGAATTTCTTTTTAACATATTATTATTATTATTATTATTATACAGGATTTATATAACGCCGACAGTTTACTCAGCGCTTTACAACATGAGGGGAGACAGTACAATTATAACACGATTCAATACAGGGGGGGGGGGATCAGAGACATATAATAATATTATATAACATATAATAGTAATCATTTTTGTTAACATAAATCCATCTTTTATTTATTTCAATAAAGCAATAATTACAATTATTTTGTGTATAAATGATTATATTATTATTATTATAATACAGGATTTATATAACGCCAACAGTTTGCGCAGCGCTTTACAATATAAAGGGGGACAATATAGTTATACAAGAGGGTTAGAAAGGCATAAAAGGACAATGTATTCGGGTGATCATTATACTGTAACATATGCATTTATTTTTAACATAACAGTAAAAAAAAAAATAATACCAATAATAGTAATGCTAATAATATGTATGCAACATTTCTTTTTAACATAAATAATAATATTAAAAATACTACTATTACTACTACTAATAATAATAATAAAAAAAAATTATTATTATTATTGCTACTATTATTATTATTTGCGGGAATTTCTTTGTAACAAATAATAATAAAAATAATAATAATGCATTATTATTACTAGTAAAACTACTATCATGATATTATGGTTATTTGCAGAATTCCTTTTTAGCCTTCAATAATTATAATAATAATAATGATAATAATAATAATAACATATTACTACTATTTAAACTGTTATTATTATTCAACATTTATTTTTGTTAACATAAATAAAACTTTTATTTATTTAATTAAAGTAATTATTACAATTATTATGTGTATAAATGATTGTCTGTACCGTGACATGTTAGGACAATGTATTGGATGATCATACACTATATATTTCTGAGCGGACAGAAAAGGGGGGGGGGGGCTGGTGTTGAAGGACAAGGATCCCCCATATCATAAATGTTTCTACTATCTCAGGTGCCCCCCCCCCCACCTGATGTGTCTCATGATGGTTGGATGGAAAAGGACCATATATCCGTCTGTGCACCCTAAACTTTGCAGACTTCCCCTCCCCCAGGCTTCAGTGTCCTCCCCCATCCAACATGAATATACATGGCGGCTCAGCCAATCCCAAAGAGGACATCATTGTGAGAATATCTATACCTCCATAAGAGGACATCATTGTGAGAATATCTATACCTCCATAGGAGGACATCATTGTGAGAATATCTATACCTCCATAGGTGGGGCATCACTGTGAGAATATCTATACCTCCATAGGAGGACATCATTGTGAGAATATCTATACCTCCATAGGAGAACATCATTGTGAGAATATCCCATACCTCCATAGGAGGACATCATTGTGAGAATATCTATACCTCCATAGGTGGGGCATCACTGTGAGAATATCTATACCTCCATAGGAGGACATCATTGTGAGAATATCTATACCTCCATAGGTGGGGCATCACTGTGAGAATATCTATACCTCCATAGGAGGGGCATCATTGTGAGAATATCTATACCTCCATAGGAGGACATCATTGTGAGAATATCTATACCTCCATAGGAGGACATCATTGTGAGAATATCTATACCTCCATAGGAGGACATCCATTGTGAGAATATCTATACCTCCATAGGTGGGGCATCACTGTGAGAATATCTATACCTCCATAGGAGAACATCATTGTGAGAATATCCCATACCTCCATAGGAGGACATCATTGTGAGAATATCTATACCTCCATAGGAGGGGCATCATTGTGAGAATATCTATACCTCCATAGGAGGACATCATTGTGAGAATATCTATACCTCCATAGGAGGGCATCATTGTGAGAATATCTATACCTCCATAGGAGGGCATCATTGTGAGAATATCTATACCTCCATAGGAGGACATCCATTGTGAGAATATCTATACCTCCATAGGTGGGGCATCACTGCAAGAACATCTATACCTCCATAGGAGGACATCATTGTGAGAATATCTATACCTCCATAGGAGGACATCATTGTGAGAATATCTATACCTCCAAAGGAGGACATCATTGTGAGAATATCTATACCTCCATAGGAGGACATCATTGTGAGAATATCTATACCTCCATAGGAGGACATCATTGTGAGAATATCTATACCTCCAAAGGAGGACATCATTGTGAGAATATCTATACCTCCATAGGAGGGGCATCATTGTGAGAATATCTATACCTCCATAGGTGGGGCATCACTGTGAGAATATCTATACCTCCATAGGAGGACATCATTGTGAGAATATCTATACCTCCATAGGAGGACATCCATTGTGAGAATATCTATACCTCCATAGGTGGGGCATCACTGCAAGAATATCTATAACTCCATAGGAGGACATCATTGTGAGAATATCTATACCTCCATAGGAGGACATCATTGTGAGAATATCTATACCTCCATAGGAGGACATCATTGTGAGAATACCTATACCTCCATAGGAGGACATCATTGTGAGAATATCTATACCTCCAAAGGAGGACATCATTGTGAGAATATCTATACCTCCATAGGAGGGGCATCATTGTGAGAATATCTATACCTCCATAGGTGGGGCATCACTGTGAGAATATCTATACCTCCATAGGAGGGGCATCATTGTGAGAATATCTATACCTCCATAGGAGGACATCATTGTGAGAATATCTATACCTCCATAGGAGGACATCCATTGTGAGAATATCTATACCTCCATAGGTGGGGCATCACTGCAAGAATATCTATACCTCCATAGGAGGGGCATCTCTGTCAGAATATCTATACCTCCATAGGGGGCGATGTACTAATAGAGGCAAAGTGGATATGGGTTTGCTTTAAAAATTGCATCAAAAGAACTCCAACTTTTTTCAGTTCCTTGCATATGTTTGGCTGTTGGAAGGGAACCAGGTGCACTTTGTTCACTGATGGAAATCTGAGATTCTAGGACATCTCTTGGAGGATAATTATATGAATGGGTCATTTGCTATTACACCATCACATCCGTATTATTGGCTGTGGTGGAGATGAGTACAGATGGCCACATATGGTCCAGTCTGACTATTGGTGGAGGAACGGGCGGTGCTCTCCATGGGGAGACCTCATGTTCTTCCACCTGCAGGAAGTGCTGAGTATTCCCAGAGATTGGTAGATCTCTATATGCAAATCTTTTTATTATCTGTGGAGAAGAAGGAGGAAGAAGTCACCGGACCAGAGGCACATTATTCTGGTGGCCAAGTCACAAGGTCTCGGCAAGTCTCTAAAGTGGAAGATGTCTTATTCCTTCATCATTTTTAGCGATGTATTGTATTTGTGTGTCTACCCCGGGTTATCTTTTTATATTATTATCTAAATTTAAAGGCACCTCTAATTTATGGTAATACATTGCAGAGTTCTGAACCCTAGAATTGATCTGACTCCTATTAGGGGCCAGAAATTAAATTGTCCCCTCTTAGGACAAACTATATCCACCTATTCCAGGCTTCTGGAGATATATTTTCATTAGAGGTTGTTTTTCAGTAAATACCTTGTTATAGTGAAACACGATGGAGATGCAGGTGGCTATACTGGTAATAGGAACAAAGTGAATGGCAGCAGAAACAGACCAGGTGGTCCATGGATTTTGTCCATCACTTTAGGCCCACCAGCCTAGGGCCTCCATTAGATATCCAGACGATGAAATTAGAATTGGTTATAATGGACAAAGGAAGTGTCGCAATTTTTGGTTTTCCTGAAATCCATCATATCTCTTCTGCCATGAGATCATTGTCACATCATAAACAAAAACACAGAACACATTATTAGTAATTGAAACTCAATATAAGAGTGAGTGCAGTATTTACCTTTTCCAAAAGTAGCTCTACAGAACCAGCCTTCACCTGATACAATTATAAAATTCTCCATAGGAAGATGGAGGAAGATCAGAGGATTAATCTACTATCTCACATCTGCATCTATTGGCCTGCTTTTTGTATTAGTTCCAGTTATGACTGGAGTCTCCCCCATCCCCGACCTCTCCTAATCCCCATCTTCTCTTCTATAGGATGACCTTGGAGACCTATCAGAGGATTCATCTACTATCTCACATCTGCATCCATTGAACTTTTTTTGTATTAGCTCCAGTTGTGACTGGAGTCTCCCCCATTCCCGACCTCTCCTAATCCTTTCCCATCTTCTCTTCCATAGGATGACCTTGGAGACCTATGAGAGGATCCATTTAGCATTCTTCTGCATTCATGGATCTGCTCTAGTTGTGGCTGGAGTCTCTCCCATCGCCAACCTTTCCTGATTCCCATCTTCCTCTCCATAGGACTGTAGGTTGGGTGCGGCGTGGTGCAACAGCAATAATTCACACACAGTCAGGTGCAATAGAGGTCTTGTATTGAAGTAATGCACTAACAGTTTACAATAGACCCAGTGGGATGGCTGCCCAACCTTGTACACTCATGGTTTCCAGTAGACAGCAGGGTTCAGCCGGACTGATAGCATCTGTTAAAAGAGCAGAATGCAGCCTGGCCGTCTCGTGTCCAAGGGGGAAGATGTTCAGATGAGAAGTGACCCCACACTTTTCCTCCTCATCAGGAACCTTTCCCTACCACTAGTACTGTCCATAACAGGCGGTGTACCTCTCCCTATGCTACCTACTTGCATAAAACATGCCAAGCCTGATAGCCAGGGCCTTCAATAACAGCTTTGGTTATAACATTGTCAGGTAGTGCAGGAGTTACACTCTACATATGGTTTAGTTCACTTAAATAGGCTCTGCCTGACCCAAGATGGCTGTCAGAGTCACATGGGGCAGCCGCATCCAACTGGATTGCTTCCCCAGTGACCCAGGAAACCATAAAGGAACTACATTTCTCTTGACTTCCTCACCAGCTATAAGGCCGCTGCAGATGAGCACCACCTGCAGTGGAGAAAGTAGCCTGCACCTGCCTACAGGAAGACCATGGAGACTATCTACAAAGAAGATCCATTCATATCTGCATTCATTGGCCTGCTCCAATTGTGTCTGGAGTCTTCCCCATCCCCGACCGCTCCTGAACCCCATCTTCTCCTCCATAGGAATACCTTGAAGAGCAATCAAAGGATCTATCTACCAAGAGGATCTATCTACCATTTCTCTCTGCATTCATTGGCCTGCTCCAGTTGTGGCTGGAGTTTCCCCCATCCCAACCTCTCCTGATCCCCATCTTCTCCATAGGACAACCTTGGAGACATATCAGAAGACTTATCTACCATCTTTCATCTCTATTCATTGACCTGCAGTTTGTATTGGCTCGAGTTGTGGCTCGAGTCTCTCCCATCCCCATCTTTTCCTACATAGGGCGACTTTGGAGACCTATCATAGGATTCATCTACTATCTTACATCTGCATTCATTGGCCTGCTCTCAGTAGTAACTCCAGTTGGGGCTGGAGTCTTCCCCATCCCCAACCTCTCTTGATCCCCATCTTCTCCTCCAAAGTATGACCTTGGAGATCTATCAGAGGATTCATCTACCAAGATGATCTATCTACCATTTCTCTTTTACATTCATTGATCTGCTCCAGTTATGGTTGGAGTCTCCCCCATCCCCGACCTGTCCCGATCCCTATCCTCTCCTCCATAAAACGACCTTGGAGACCTATCAAAGGATTCATCTACTATCTCACATTTGCATTCATTGACCTGCTCTGTGTATTAGCTACAGTTGTGGCTGAAGTCTCTCCCATCCCGCGGCCCTTCCTGATCCCCATCTTCTCCTCCTGGCCCTGAGGAAGAGGGGCCACCCTTGAAACATGTCAGCCTACTTTGGACTTTTTCATCCCACCCTAGTCTACTGGCCAGCAGATCTTGCTGGTTGAGGCCAATGATGGACACTATTTTACCTTTAATAAATTTTAGTGTTGGAAAGGTAATGCGCAAGGCTGGTGCAACCTCTGTCCTTGTTTTCTTTTAGTGAACTCCAGATGTGACTAGGGTCTCCCACATCCCTGACATCTCCGGATCCCCATATTCTCCATAAAGCAACCTTGGAGACATACCAGATGATCCATCTACCGTATCTTATCAGCATTCATTGACCTGCTCTCTGCATCAAGCTGCAGTTGTGACTAGTGTCTTCCCCATCCCCAACCTCTCCTGATTCCCATCTTCTTCTCCATAGGACAACCTTGGAGACCTATCATAGGATTCATCTACCATCTCACATCTGCATTCATTGACCTGCTCTGTGTATAAGCTCCAATTGTGCATGAAATCACTCCCAACCGGCGACCTCTTCTGATCCCCATTTTCTTCTCCATAGGATGACCTTGAAGACCTATCAGAGGATCCATCTAGCATTTCTCTTCTGTATTCGCTGATCTGCTCCAGTTGTGGCTGGAGTCTCCCTCATCCCCAACCTCTCCTGATCCCCATCTTCTCCTTCATAGGACGACATTGGAGACCGTCGGAGGAACCATTTACCATCTGACATATGCATTCATTGGCCTGCTCTCTGTGTGAACTCCAGTTGTGACTGGAGTCTCCCACATCCCTGACATCTCCTGATCCCCATCTTCTCCATAAAGCAACCTTGGAGATGAATCAGATGATCCATCTACCATATCTTATCAGCATTCATTGACCCGCTCTCTGTATCAGCTGCAGTTGTGGCTAGTGTCTTCCCCATCCCCAACCTCTCCCGATTCCCATCTTCTCCTCAATAGGACAACCTTAGTGACCTATCATAGGATTCATCTACCATCTCACTTCTGCATTCATTGACCTGCTCTGTGTATAAGCTCCAGTTGTGCATGGAATCTCTCCCAACTGGGGACCTCTTCTGATCCCCATTTTCTTCTCCATAGGATGACCTTGAAGACCTATCAGAGGATCCATCTAGCATTTCTATTATGCATTCACTGATCTGCTCCAGTTATGGCTGGAGTCTCCCTCATCCCCAACCTCTCCTGATCCCCATCTTCTGCTTCACAGGACGACATTGGAGACCATCGGAGGAACCATTTACCATCTGACATATGCATTCATTGGCCTGCTCTCTGTGTGAACTTCAGTTGTGACTGGGGTCTCCCACATCCCTGACATCTCCTGATCCCCATCTTCTCCTTCACGAGGCAACCTTGGAGATGTATTAGATGATCCATCTACCATCTCTTATCAGCATTCATTGACCTGCTCTCTGTATCAGTTGCAGTTGTGGCTAGTGTCTTCCCCATCTCCAACCTCTCCTGATCCCCATCTTCTCCTCAATAGGACAACCTTAGTGACCTATCATAGGATTCATCTACCATCTCACATCTGCATTCATTGACCTGCTCTGTGTATAAGCTCCAGTTGTGCATGGAATCTCTCCCAACTGGGGACCTCTTCTGATCCCCATTTTCTTCTCCATAGGATGACCTTGAAGACCTATCAGAGGATCCATCTAGCATTTCTATTATGCATTCACTGATCTGCTCCAGTTATGGCTGGAGTCTCCCTCATCCCCAACCTCTCCTGATCCCCATCTTCTGCTTCACAGGACGACATTGGAGACCATCGGAGGAACCATTTACCATCTGACATATGCATTCATTGGCCTGCTCTCTGTGTGAACTTCAGTTGTGACTGGGGTCTCCCACATCCCTGACATCTCCTGATCCCCATCTTCTCCTTCACGAGGCAACCTTGGAGATGTATTAGATGATCCATCTACCATCTCTTATCAGCATTCATTGACCTGCTCTCTGTATCAGTTGCAGTTGTGGCTAGTGTCTTCCCCATCCCCAACCTCTCCTGATCCCCATCTTCTCCTCAATAGGACAACCTTAGTGACCTATCATAGGATTCATCTACCATCTCACATCTGCATTCATTGACCTGCTCTGTGTATAAGCTCCAGTTGTGCATGGAATCTCTCCCAACTGGGGACCTCTTCTGATCCCCATTTTCTTCTCCATAGGATGACCTTGAAGACCTATCAGAGGATCCATCTAGCATTTCTATTATGCATTCACTGATCTGCTCCAGTTATGGCTGGAGTCTCCCTCATCCCCAACCTCTCCTGATCCCCATCTTCTGCTTCACAGGACGACATTGGAGACCATCGGAGGAACCATTTACCATCTGACATATGCATTCATTGGCCTGCTCTCTGTGTGAACTTCAGTTGTGACTGGGGTCTCCCACATCCCTGACATCTCCTGATCCCCATCTTCTCCTTCACGAGGCAACCTTGGAGATGTATTAGATGATCCATCTACCATCTCTTATCAGCATTCATTGACCTGCTCTCTGTATCAGTTGCAGTTGTGGCTAGTGTCTTCCCCATCCCCAACCTCTCCTGATCCCCATCTTCTCCTCCATAGGAGGACCTTGGAGACTTATTATAGGATTCATCTACCATCTCTTATCTGCATTCATTGACCTGCTTTCTATATTAGCTTCAGTTGTGGCCTGAGTCTCTCCCATCCCTGACCTCTCCTGATCCCCATCTTCCCCGGGGACCGGCTGAAGGTTTCTGTCTGTGTTGTCACCTCTTGGCCGGAGAGACTTCATAAACACAAGATTTGTGCAGTGAGAGGACGCGGAGCTCAGAATAAAGTGCTGCGTGTGGCAGATCGAGCTGTCTATCGACAGACACAGACTTAATAACACGACTGTCCCACGAGACGGACACGTGTAATTGTTTCTGTCAGGCGCTCTAATCTAGAGGTAATGCTATTCATTATTACACTGGGAAATTGCTGTCACGGTGAATGGAATCAGCCCGAGTCAATATCCCGCCACTTCTCGGCAATTTATGGAAATCAGTCTCCTCGCTGTATATTAAAGGCTCTTCCGTGTGACATGTTGTAAGACTTCACGCCGAGAAGAAATGCCGGCAAGCCTGGCATCAGTCATTCCGAGGTCCCTCTTCTCGTCTATTCCACCACCTCATTAATATAAATTTCTCCAGATCCTGAGACGGGGTTCAGCAGCTTTCATCAGCAAATGTTGGAGCAAGACGTGTTCTATCTACCGACAAATAGAGACGTGGGGGGGGGGGTAATCTAATCATAGAGGAGACATGAGAAAAGAGAATCAAAATCCCGCTCACAATTAAATTACCCAAATCGGCCATTTTATTATTTGTATTGCTGGAAACCAACCCCCGATTCTACGCCATGTTCTATGTTCACCAGCCAGCCTTCAAATAAAACTGGAACAAGAATTCACCCCATCACCAAATTTATATAGAGGTGAGGAACCCGACCTACTCTTCAATGTTATATGTATATATGCACAACACCTACCCCATCCCTCTTCCTCCATGTTATATATCCCCAGTACTCACCCGATTCCTCATCCTCCATGTTATATATCCCCAGTACTCACCCCATCCCTCTTCCTCCATGTTATATATCCCCAGTACACACCCCATCCCTCTTCCTCCATGTTATATATCCCCAGTACTCACTCCATCCCTCTTCTTCCATGTTATATATCCCCAGTACTCACCCCATCCCTCTTCCTCCATGTTATATATCCCCAGTACACACCCCATCCCTCTTCTTCCATGTTATATATCCCCAGTACTCACCCGATTCCTTGTCCTCCATGATATATATCCCCAGTACTCACCCGATTCCTCGTCCTCCGTGTTATATATCCCAAGTACACACCCCATCCCTCTTCCCCCATGTTATATATCCCTAGTACTCACCCCGTCCCTCTTCCTCCAAGTTATATATCTCCAATACTCACCCCATCCCTCTTCCTGCATGTTATATATCCCCAGTACACACCACATCCCTCTTTCTCCATGTTATATATCCCCAGTACTGACCCCATCCTTCTTCCTCCATATTATATATCCCCAGTACTCACCCCATTCCTCTTCCTCCATGTTATATATCCCCAGTACTGACCCCATCCCTCTTCCTCCATGTTATATCCCCAGTACTCACCCCATCCCTCTTCCTCCATGTTATATCCCCAGTACTCACCCCATCCCTCTTCCTCCATGTTATATCCCCAGTACTCACCCCATCCCTCTTCCTCCATGTTATATATCCCCAGTACTGACCCCATCACTCTTCCTCCATGTTATATCCCCAGTACTCACCCCATCCCTCTTCCTCCATGTTATATCCCCAGTACTCACCCCATCCCTCTTCCTCCATGTTATATATCCCCAGTACTCACCCCATTCCTCTTCCTCCATGTTATAAATCCCCAGTACTGACCCCATCCCTCTTCCTCCATGTTATATCCCCAGTACACACCACATCCCTCTTCCTCCATGTTATATATCCCCAGTACACACCCCATCCCTCTTCCTCCATGTTATATATCCCCAGTACACACCCCATTCCTCCTCCTCCATGTTACATATCTCCAGTACTCACCCCATCCCTCTTCCTCCAAGTTATATATCTCCAGTACTCACCCCATCCCTCTTTCTCTGTGTTATATATCCTCAGTACACACCCCATCCCTTTAACTCCATGTTATGTATCTCCAGTACCTTGTACGGGGCGCTAAGATTGGCCAGGTGTTAGCATTAAACCGAACAAGTCCCAATCCTGCTGTTTCTCAGGCAGGATAACAATAATGTTCTTGAGTGCACTCTATACTAATACCCCAGATCTGGGTATCCAAAAGTATTCCTGAATGGGAAACCCCCTAGAAGGTGTTTGCAAAGTACCTGACACCTGAATGTTAGTTTTAGTCAGCTTGTGATGGGGCCCTTCTGTAAGTGGTGCACATGAAGTTGTCTCTTTAAGCATGCATAAAGGATAGCTGCATGGTTGCTAAATAACCTGCAATCTCTGTGGGACTGGGTGTAGCAAGGAGTTAATTGTATATATCCTCTCACCACTCCTGGCAGACAGATTCAGGTTTCACACACTTGGCCATTTGCAGCTCCAGACGTCAGGTCCTGGAAGCTCAGTCTCTCAGCTTGGGTTCACACACAGCGAAGTCTATGGCAACTCTCATGTCAGATCTGTCCTCCATCTGATGTAGGCAGACAGACTCAAGCTGTAAATCCCCTCCGCGTGACGCTCTTTCACAGGTACAGCTGTGGCACGTCCCGCAGCAGGTCCTCTCAGCTCAGATTCCATCCGCAAAAGACCCCCAGTAACTAGAATTTGCCCAAGAAATGCCACCCTCTCTCTCCGCCTCTGTATGTAGGAATTCTGGCTCCTGCAGTTCTACCTGTCCCCAACTTGCTTGTATTGTGCTGCACTCATTTAAGAACTACAAGTTCCAGTGTCCTTTGCGGCCCTTGCATCCTCCCCCTTCTTGTGATTAGATCCAATCCGCTCTGCCAGGAGGGAGGGCAGCAGAGAGCAGAACTGGGGATTTCTCAGTGGCACAGCTGGCAGAGAGAGAGAGGAGAGGACCAATACCTGCAACCTTCCCTCTCTCTCTACAGCACTGTTGTGGGGGGGGAGCAGGTGGATGGTGAGATAAGCGACACAGCACACACACAGCATTCAACTTCCGGCTCTGCACACATAGTTCAGCAGTCTACCTGGCGGGAATGGCTATCAGAGGACACATATTTAGTTCCCCCAATTACACACTCCCCCCCACTTAAGAAACTTTGGTCCCCCAAAGGAGTGACCGAGTCCAGGACCAAATGTAAGTCCATATCCTGGTACATAGCTCTAAATATACAAGCAGAAGCTAAATCAGGTTAGTAAGTATATAAAGTTCAACAGTCAACATATACACCAGTTTGGTAAGAAAACCTCCCACCAGTTGGTAGAGGGGTTGCCTTGACCAAAGACCAATTAAACTTGTATGACCCGGGGGCGTGGCCAAGATGGCGCTGTAGGTGGCTGTGTTTTAGAGAGCTCCGCAGATCCGCATAGAAATCCGGATCCATCGGCCCCAAAATCACCCCAATTTCACTCCTGCTGCCAGGCAGGGGATAGGGGATCCTGTCCCTGCTGTCATCTGGGGGAAATTGCGACTCCCGGCACGAGATTGAGGGCCCGGCCTGCCGCGGGCGACTAGGCCGAAGCCGCGGCCTTTCCTGACGGCCGCGCGGCGAACCGGGACCTCCTGCCGCCATCGGCCTAAGCATCGGGCCTAGCTAGCTGCCTCGGATCACAGGTGAGGACGGGAGAGGGAGCCCCGGACTGTATCCAGGCCGAATCCTGGGCCTGAACTCCTTTTACTCCCTCCGCGATTTGCTAGGCCGCGACCGCGGCCTTTCCTGCAGCCCCGGGGCCGCCGGATAGAAGGGGGTAGCGCTGTGTCTTGCTGGCCTAGTGGAGGGGGCCCTCTGATCACTCAGAGACACTGCCAAGCTGCAGGACCAGACCCTGGAGTGCATATACCCCCCCTTACCCCGGTAGTGAAGTGTGGTGGATGGGCTGGCTCTCCCTATGGGCCTGTGCAGACCTGAAGTCAGTGGCTCCTGTGCCATTTGCATACAGAAGAGGAGGGAAGAATATTAAGGGGACACAGACTTTATCCTACCTGCCGCTTGAATACCCCTGACTTTGCAGACCTATACCAATTGCTGAATACTGCCCGGACCTGGGCCCCCACTACCTGAATGAGGCGCCGGAATTCCAGCGCAAGATACAGTAGAGGGGGTAAGAAGCTGACCTTCCCGCCCCAGCCGGACTCCCCCCAGACGCCCACCGGTCCCCCTCCGGAGGTCCCTAGAGTACGCGACACCCACAGGGCCCCACAGACAGTCATTATGGAGTCGGATGACTCTCGCCCCCCCTGGTTGGCGGACGTCATGGCAGCCATTGCTACTTGCCAATCAACACTAACAACAAAGATCGAAGCAGTTCAGTTGGACATGGGTCTAATCCGTCAAGATATAGACAAAATCAGATCACGAGTCACTGAGACGGAGCAAAGACTGAGTACCACTGAAGACACCATTGCGGAACATGAGAGGTCACTCCGTACTCTCCAAACTAAAGTAAAGGCCCTCGAATACAGAGCCGAGGACGCAGAGAACAGGAATCGGCGAAATAACCTTCGTATTGTTGGTCTACCGGAGGGGGTGGAGGGGAGTAACCCTACCTCCTTTATAGAGGGTTTGCTTCGTGACCTTCTACCTGAGGCCCGCTGGTCACCTTACTACACGGTGGAGAGGGCGCACCGCATCCCGCCTAAGCCGGGCCCTCCTGGATCCCCCCCTCGCACCTTCATCCTACGCCTACTTAATTTTAGAGACAGAGACGAAGTTCTCCGTGCCTCTAGAAACGTTGGGGATCTCAGATTCCAGAACTCGAAGTTGATGGTCTTCCCCGACTACACGGTAGAGACCCAGAAGCTTAGAAAATCTTTTGACCAAGTCAAGGCGGCTCTACGTTCACGCAACATTCGTTACAGTGTACTTTTCCCTGCTCGCCTGAGAGTCCAGGATGGCGAGACAACTCGTTTCTTTACCTCTCCAAGGGAGGCCTCCACCTGGCTGGACTCGCTACCACGGATCCGCTGACAGTCTACCTGGCATGCTAGGTGAAATCCTTCTCCATGACTTTTTTTATTGGTCCCTCTCCACAGCTTAAATCTGGGTCTGAGCTATCACACGAACTACTACATGGATGATTTTGTTATGCTACACAGGTTATGCCCAGTTCAATCCATGGAGTGTGCGGATCTGTGGAGGGAGCACTGGTTATCCTTATTAGGGAAACGTTAAGTTAATGCCCCTGCCAAAGAACTTGGCCAGGAGACTGTTGGAAAAGAAGTTCCACTCCATCTGTTTGACTCCAAGAGGAGCGTTGGAGTCTTTGTTCTGTATCTTCTACTATAAGATGGATCGTAACTACTGTGAGGTCGCATTACCGGATACTTCCTTATGTCTGACTTTCCACGTCCTCACAGCCTGCTGCATTACAAGCGGAGATCTCACTTGTGTAGGGCCGCCTGAACTGCTGTTTCCCCCCCCCGTGTGAAGCCCGGGGGGTGGGCTTGCCTCTTCCACGGACCCCCCGTTGCAGCCGGCGAGCTGAATAAGTTTGGGATTGATACCCGCCTCAGTTTTGGGGGGTTGGGTGGGGTGGGGGGTGGGGTGAAGAAAGTTCCCCTAACGGGGCTTGTTTCATTTACTTTGGATACTGATATCCTTTATCTGTTTTTAGTTGGGTTTATTTGTTTTTGTTTGATGTTTATACCAAAAAAACTTAACTCATCAGCATTGCATTGTTTCCAGATGTGTCCGTTTTGGGTCCCGGGGTCCAGTCCAGGAGCCGTGATCTACATTGATCCTAATATTATTAAAATTCTTGACAGATATGTCCTCCCTTAATATTATCTCCTGGAATACCAGGGGACTGAACTCCCCGGTCAAGCGCTCCCTGGTGTTCCAATTTATTAAATCTTATAACCCGCATATATGTATACTCCAAGAAACACACTTAACAGGGCGAAGGGTTATGGCTCTTAAAAAACCTTGGGTGGGCCACCACTATCATTCCACGCACTCCTCTTTCTCTAGGGGTGTTACTATTTTGGTATTGAAGTCACTCCCCTTTCGGCTCTTGGATTTGGCCCTTGACCCCGATGGTCGGTATGTCATTATGCATGCCAAAATATATTCTTTAACGTGGACCATTGTGGGCTTGTATTTGCCTCCCCCGGCTTCCTTGGTGGTGCTTAACCAGATCACTAGCAAGATAGCCGATTTTGCATCTGACAATACTGTTATACTCGGTGACTTTAATCTGGTCCCTGACCCGGATTTTGACAGGCTAACTCCTGCGGGACATCATTGTTCTGGGTTGGCTGAGTGGGCAGATACCTATGGCTTGACGGATGTCTGGAGGTGGCGTCACCCCCAGACCAGGGCATACACATGCCACTCGGCCTCTCACAGAGCTTTTTCCCGTATAGACTTGGTCTTTGCAGGGAGCCAGGTACTCCCACGGGTCACAGACATACAAATTCTCCCTAGAGGTATTTCCGATCACGCACCCTTGCTGTTGTCTTTAGACCTCTCCCTAGGCCCGGTGACAAGGGTATGGAGGCTTTCCAGATTTTGGATCTCAGACACTGCAGTAGATTCCCAATTTAGGACGGAACTCCTAGACTTTTGGGCAGTAAATGTGGGCTCGGCAGACCCCACAGTAGTGTGGGACGCCTTTAAGGCCACAACACGGGGGCGGTACCAGACCATCATTGCCAGAGTCCGACGAGAGCGTAGGGCAGATTTGATTAAGGCTGAGCGGGATGCGGGCAGTGCGGAGACTCTTTTTGTTCGTACTCGAGACCCTGTGCACTATTCGCATCTACAACTCATGACGAAGGAGGTGGTGCGTCTTCGCACCTCTCTCACCCAGAAGAAAATGTTGGCTCAGTCTCAGCGGATTTTTGAGCAGGGGGAGAGGTCAGGCCGTCTGCTGGCCTGGCTCTCCAGGGAACAGGCTGGTGGGATGAATATCTCATGTATTAAAGACCTATCGGGACAGCTGATCCATACACCGGAAGGGATAAATGGCTGTTTTGCGGAATTCTATGAATCCCTCTACAGCTCCAGGGCAGACTATAGAAGAGAAGATCTAGGAGCATACTTAGATGATATTGACATCCCAACCCTTACAGCTACGTACCGCGACAAGCTCGACGCCCCAATTACGTCTCTGGAAATACTCCGGGCACTTAAATCAATGCAGTCAGGGAAAACACCGGGTCCTGATGGCATTCCAGTGGAGTTTTACAAACAGTACGCAACAGAACTAGTTGATAAATTACAGGACCTCTTCTCTGCGTCGGCGCGTCTTGAAAAACTCCCGGACACAATGAGTGAGGCAATTATAGTGGTGATCCCTAAGCCGGGGAAGGACCCCACGCTATGCTCCTCGTATCGCCCCATATCCCTTCTAAATGTCGATGCAAAGGTGCTGGCGAAAGTGTTGGCCAACAGGCTTAATTTGGTCATTACTGCCCTCATCCACAGGGACCAAACGGGCTTTATGCCCGGAAGGGGAACTGACATTAATATCAGACGCCTTTATACCCACATAGATAGAGCGGATGAGGCGACTAAAGGAGTGGTGGCCTCACTCGACGCGGAGAAGGCTTTTGACTCCGTCGAGTGGGGTTACCTATGGGAGGTGCTCTCGCGATTCGGGTTCGGCACGGGTCTTACGAACTGGCTCCGCATGTTATATCATGGCCCCTCAGCTAGAATACGTACCAACGGATGCTTATCGGGGAAGTTTGGACTCTTTCGTGGCACGCGACAGGGGTGTCCTCTCTCCCCGGGTCTATTTGCTCTGGCGATGGAGCCCCTGGCTATATTGCTGAGGGAAGATCCGGGTGTGAAGGGTCTCCAGGTAGGTCCAATTGAGGAGAAATTATCATTATACGCGGACGATGCTCTGCTCTATTTAGCGGATGCGTCGTCCTCTTTACAGACTGCACTGGACCTGATTAACCGATTCGGTGAGTACTCGGGGATACGCATCAACTGGGACAAGTCGGTTCTTTTCCCGCTCCACCCCTCGACCCCTAGGGTGCCACACCCACAGCTCAAATGGGTAGATGACTTCAAATATTTGGGGATCCAGGTTAGCGGCAAGGTCCAAGACTACATGGATAACAATTTACGACCACTCATGACACAGCTCACGGCTAGATGTGCTGCTTGGCGTTCCCTTCCACTGACACCTGTTGGCAGAGTTAATCTGCTAAAAATGATCTTTCTTCCCAAGTATCTCTACTTCTTCCGTAATACACCTATACACATACCTGGGACTTTCTTTCGAAGGTTGGAGAGTCTGCTGATACATTTTGTCTGGGCCGGGAGGCCACCTAGGGTGGCTAAGCAGATTTTATATCTCCCGCTCTCGGGGGGGGGACTGGCCCTACCGAACTTTCAAATCTACTATTGGGCAGCTGTTCTGGTCACGATTCGGTGGTGGTTCTCCCAGCCCATACAGAATCCGGCGGTCACTCTGGAGGCAGCTATTTTGGGTTCCTATGCGGCCCTGAGCAATCTCCCGTTCCGTGGACTTAGAGCCAGCCTGACCATGACAACACTGATGCGAACTACCGTGAAGGTATGGCAGGAGGCTAGGAAAATATATGGGAAGCCCAATTTCATCTCACCCCATATGCCCCTATGGGGTAACCCTATGCTCCCCCACTTTTACAGCATACCGGATCCCTCGCTTTGGGCAAAAAAGGGAATTCTCACATTAAAACATATAGTCAAAGAGGGTAGACTTATGTCTTTCCAAGCCCTGAGGCAATCTTTCGCTATTCCGCTCTCCTTCCAATTTAGGTACTGGCAGCTGAAACACGCCTTTGAAGCTCAGTTCCCTGCCCCCCTCATTCTGGAACCGGACTCCATTGAACGGCTCTTGACTTCCAGCGTGATGGGGAAGCCCCTCTCAACACTATATCTTTACCTTACAGTGGAGTATGATACCAAATTGACCAAAACCTGGGAAAAGTGGAGGGTCGATATTCCCTCTTTGAACGAGGAGGAATGGAAGGAGTGTTTAATCTCCTACATTCCCTCCATGATAGCTGCAAAAGATAGGTTCATACAATTTAAGTTCCTACACAGAGCGTATTTCACCCCACAGAGACTGGCGCGCATTTACCATCAAAGAGATCCCAACTGTCAGAGATGTAGGCAGGAGGAGGGTACTTTCTGGCACATGGTCTGGTCCTGTCCCAAACTTCACCCCTTCTGGTCTGCAGTGGCCTCCACGATGAGCAGGGTTATAGGCTCACACTTGCCGGTTGATCCGCAGGTACTACTGCTTAGTCATTTGGAGGAAGTGGAGGGAGATAGATATAGTAAATTGTGTCTAACCTTTGCATTATACTATGCTAGGCGTGAAATCTTATTGCGATGGAAACTAGTGGAGCCTCCTACTCTGGCCTCGTGGAGAAGGTCGGTGAATATGGCACTTCCTCTTTATAGACTGACATATGAAAGTAGACAATGCCCAGGAAAGTTTGATAAAATCTGGTCCTCTTGGGTTGATGCCTCCGGGGATTCTGAACCCCCATCCCCATAACCAAGAAGTGAAACATTTTAGAGGACATCCTACATCTCGTGTTCATTTTTTGATGCTCGCCCCCCCCCCCATCCCCTTCCTTCCCCCTCCCCTGGTCCCCTCCCCCCCCCCCCCTCTTCCCCCGTCCCCCCCCCCGCCATTCCTACTAGGTTTGACTGCATATTGGTTGCCTACTTTATTCCACCTGAAGAGGTTATTACGCTTTAATGCCATAAGAAGTATTGCTGGGTGTAATTTCTGACGTTTGCATAACTGATATGTCTGCTAAATAGTGGCTTTTGATTGAAGGCAGATCCTACTGTCACTTTTCTCATCGCATTGACTGTACTAATTTATTGTATTGTAATGCTGATTTGTTTAATAAAATCTTCTGTTAAAAAAAAAAAAACTTGTATGACCCACCAAAATGTGTCGGGGGTCAGCAGTACTTTATCTCCTGGCTAAGATCATGGACCTTTCAGGTCATAAGAAGACATGGGCTGAACGATCCCTGGTTTGGTACAGGGCAGAACTTTCAAACATCGCAAATGTTCTGAGCTGAATAATGAACCCCATTGAAGTCTATGTTACCAGAACTGGAAAAATCAAAAGTGCCCATTTTGAAGGCTTATATGCAAGTAATTGGGCATACAATGGTTATGGGGGTCCGGGTACAGCCCTGAGGGACATGTATCAATAAAAAAAAGTTTGTAAAAAACATAATTTTTAAATTAGCAGTGATTTATTGTTGCTTAAAGTGAAAGTAAAAATGAGAAATAACAATAAAAGTGAAAAATTCCTTTAAATATAGTGCCTAGGGGGTCCCCTTAGTCTGTCTGTAAAGTGGCACATCTGTACCACGTATAGAACCTGCTGCAGCAAAACTGACACGTATAAAGCCAAAAAAATGTAATTTTCCCTGCAAGCTTTTTTTTTTTATAAACAATGGCTTGCTGAGCCAGTCTGTATGATGGGGCCACAATGTAGTGCACTGGGAACAAGATTTGAGATTTTTTGGATAAATGCTGGTGTCTCTTCTGCAGACTTTAGATAGATGGATGGTTGGATGATTTAGTAAGCCAGTCTGCATGCTGTGGCTGGATAGCACGGGCAACATGCCTGAGGACTGACCATGTCCACCTGTGCCTGTGGACACATACGCTGCTGGACCCCTCACAGTGCCATGGGAACGTCTGCCTCTCTTTGTTGGCCTCCAAGACATAATGGGGGGGGGGGGTGCTTATTAAAAAAATGTAATAAAGATGCTTAAATGTGTACAGGGATGCACTTTATTCAATGGAAAATGGTGTTTGGTGCACTTTAACTTGAGAACTCACTACACAGACACACTCCACTGATACACTATAATATACTGCAGTAAAACTGCACTGACACACTGCAATATACTGTGGTAAACATGCAGTAATGCACTGAATTTGACTGCACTGAAATATGCTGCAGTAAACAGGCACTAACGCACTGAAATGTACTGCGCTAAATGTGCACCAATGCACTGCAATATACTGCGTTAAATGTGCACTAACGCACTGAAATATTCTGCAGTAAACGTGCACTAACGCACTGAAGTATACTGCATCAAGTGTTCACCAATGCACTGCAATATACTGCGGTAAACATGTGCTAACGCACTGAAATATACTGCATTAAATGTGCACCAACCCACTGAAATATAATGCGTTAAATGTGCACTAACGCACTGAAATATTCTGCAGTAAACGTGCATTAACGCACTGAAATATACTGCATCAAGTGTTCACCAATGCACTGCAATGTACCGCGGTAAACATGTGCTAACGCACTGAAATATACTGCATTGAATGTGCACCAACGCACTGAAATATAATGCGTTAAAAGTGCACTAACGCACTGCAATATACTGAGGTAAACGTGCGCTAACGCACTGCAATATACTGCGGTAAACCTGCCTTGACAAAATAAACTGATACTAAAGTAAATTAACTGCTCTTTTTTATATGATGTACACATTTGCTTTTTCTGTACTCATGTTCATGATCTTCTCAATAAAAATGATTGTAAACGAAAAATGAATGGTCACACTACACTCACACTGAACTATCACTAGATTCACACTAAACTGATATTCTACACTGACAATAGAATCACAATAGCACACTAGCTGTCTAGTAGCACTGAACAGAGCCCTGTTCTATCTTTTTCCACACTGATATCACACTACAAATGGCCGCTATGGGAAGAATATTTTTATAGTGTGGGGTGGGACTAAGAGCAATGAGCCATGATTGGATAGAGTCATCATCACAGTGTCCAAACATGGCTCTAACAGTGCTCTGTGCCCTGATTGGGCAGGGCTTTCATTGCTTAATCCAATTAGGGCTTCCAATGCACTGTGCAGCAAATCATGGTCATTCAGCGCCCCCAAAATTCGGATGTTCGCCGAAGGAGTGAACAGCCAATGTTCAGCCCAAACTCATGCTTGGGCCAAACCATTCACCCAACAGTAGTCATAAGCCTTCTTATTCTGCTGACCTCTGGCATCAGAAGCTTCACAAAGGGGATCTTCCAGATAAAAAATTTTCAGGTTCTTTTTGGAGAGTTTTGGGAAGTCCTCATCCCTTACTTGAGTGAGGTCACAGTAGAGCTTGAGAACCCCCGCACCCTTGTCACAGTGCTCAGCAAATTGTCACAGAGCTTGTATCTCTTCTGATGTCAGTCGGGTCCTCTCTTCTGAAGGAGATTTAGGATCATAAGGCCTTCTAGACACACCATCAGCATCCCTGTTTCCAACTTCAAGCTGAGCTTCAAGTGTGGCTACCATCTGTGCCCTGTACCATCCAACTTGGCTGTAGCGGGGATATAAGTGAATGGGCTGTTGTCAGTTTTGACCACAAAGTCTGCACCATACAGGGAGTGTTTCAACTTGTACACTACAGCCTACTTCAAGGCAAGGAGCTCTAGCTTGTGGGTGGGATAGTTCTTCTCAGCAGGGGTGAGGCTTTGGCTCACATAGGCAACAGGTTGTAGTTATCCATCATGCTCTGTGTATAATACCCCATTTAAGCCATCTCGGCTAGCATCGACATGCAGTTCATAGGGCTTGGTTGGGTCGGCAAGAAAAGGGTTCATTTATCAGACTCCTCTTCAACTGAAATTGCATGCTTACACTTGCTCATACTGATCAGTCCATTGATCCTGAATCAATCTCGAGACTTCCTGGACCTTTTGGCTGGCTTTAGAAAGTCTGTGGTGTCTTCTTCATCTTCACTCTTCAATGAATCAGTGAGGGGCCAGGCTATCTTAGCGATTCCCTCAACAAATCTTCCATAGTTGGCCATTGGCCAGTAGGTGACAGCTTCTAGCTTCTTAGGATCGGTGGCATTCCCACAGCGGAAACCACATGTCTCAGATAGGTGACATAAGGCTGGTAGAACTGGCAGTTCTGGGGAGACAGCTTCAACCCCTCATCATTAAGTCTCTTCAGGACCTTCGCCAGGCGCTCTTCCAGGGTTTTGCCAAAGATGATGATATTGTCCATATACACCAGTACTTCAATTAGATTCATGTCCCCCACGGTCTTCTCCATCAGTTGCTGAAAGATTGTTGGTTGTTGTTGTCCTGACAGACCTTGGGGCATTCTGTTAAATTCGAACAACCCTAGTATCTTCAGGGTGCATGGGGATCTGGCAGTAGCCACTTTTTAGGTCCAGCACACAGAACCACTTTGTCCCCGACAGGCTCTGTAAGGAATCTTCTGTCCTGGGAGTGGTGTACTAGTCAGGTCAGGGATAGTTCTCCTGTTGAGCGTTTGGTAGTCAATACACAACGTCAGGGAACCGTTCTTCTGTACCACTATCAAGTCTTAGCTGAGGTAACTAGTAGTGAGCAGGATCAGACCCAGTTAACAAAATAATAATGTTCTTGAGTGCACTCTGTACTGATACCCCAGATGTGGGTATCCATAAGTGTTCCTCAATGGGGTACTACTAGAAGGTGCTTGCAAAGTACCTGGCACCTGAATGTTAGTGTTGGCCGGCTTGTGATGGGACCCTTCTGTAGGTGGTGCACATAAAGCTGTCTCTTTAAGAGGACATAAAGGATAACCCGCAATCTCTGTGGAACTGGGTGTAGCAAGGGGTTAGGTGTTGTATATACTGTATCCTCTCACCACTCCTGGCAGACGACAGATCTGGTTCCACATACAGTATCTCACAAAAGTGAGTACACCCCTCACATTTTTGTAAATCTTTTCTTCTATCTTTTCATGTGACAACACTGAAGAAATGACACTTTGCTACAATGTAAAGTAGTGAGTGTACAGCTTGTATAACAGTGTAAATTTGCTGTCCCCTCAAAATAACTCAACACACAGCCATTAATGTCTAAACCGCTGGCAACAAAAGTCAGTACACCCCTAAGTGAAAATCTCCAAATTGGGTCCAATTAGCCATTTTCCCTCCCCGGTGTCATGTTACTCATTTTTGTTACAAGCTCTCAGGTGTGAATGGGGAGCAGGTGTGTTAAATTTGGTGTCATCGCTCTCACTCTCCCATACTGGTCACTGGATGTTCAATATGGCACCTCATGGCAAAGAACTCTCCGAGGATCTGAAAAAAAGAATAGTTGCTCTACATAAAGATGGTCTAGGCTATAAGAAGATTGCCAAGACCCTGAAACTGACCTGCAGCACGGTGGCCAAAACCATACAGCGGTATAACAGGACAGGTTCCACTCAGAACAGGCCTCGCCATGGCCCACCAAAGAAGTTGAGTGCACATGCTCAGCGTCATATCCAGAGGTTGTCTTTGGGAAATAGACGTATGAGTGCTGCCAGCATTGCTGCAGGGGTTGTAGGGGTGGGGGGTCAGCCTGTCAGTGCTCAGACCATACGCCACACACTGCATCAAATTGGTTTGCATGGCTGTCGTTTCAGAAGGAAGCCTCTTCTAAAGATGATGCACAAGAAAGTCCGCAAACAGTTTGCTGAAGACAAGCAGACTAAGGACATGGATTACTGGAACCATGTCCTGTGGTCTGATGAGACCAAGATAAACGTATTTGGTTCAGATGGTGACAAGCGTGTGTGGGGGCAACCAGGTGAGGAGGACAAAGACAAGTGTGTCTTGTCTACAGTCAAACATGGTGGTGGAAGTGTCATGGTCTGGGGCTGCATGAGTGCTGCCGGCACTGGGGAGCTACAGTTCATTGAGGGAACCATGAATGCCAACATTTACTGTGACATACTGAAGCAGAGCATGATCCCCTCCCTTCAGAGACTGGACCGCAGGGCAGTATTCCAACATGATAACCACCCCAAACACACCTCCAAGACAACCACTGCCTTGCTAAAGAAGCTGAGGGTAAAGGTGATGGACTGGCCAAGCATGTCTCCAGACCTAAACCCTATTGATCTTCTGTGGAATATCCTCAAACAGAAGATGGAGGAGCGCAAGGCCTCTAACATCCACCAGCTCCGCATTGTCATCATGGAGGAGTGGAAGAGGACTCCAGTGACAACCTGTGAAGCTCTGGTGACCTCCATGCCCAAGAGGGTTAAGGCAGTGCTGGAAAATAATGGTGGCCACACAAAATATTGACACTTTGGGCCCAATTTGGAGATTTTCACTTAGGGGTGTACTGACTTTTGTTGCCAGTGGTTTAGACATTAATGGCTGTGTATTGAGTTATTTTGAGGGGACAGCAAATTTACAGTTATACAAGCTGTACACTCACTACTTTACATTGTAGACAAGTGTCATTTCTTCAGTGTTGTCACATGAAAAGATAGAAGAAAAGATTCACACAAATGTCACTGAGGGGTGTACTTACTTTTGTGAGATACTGTACTTGGCCCTTTGCAGCTCCAGACGTCAGGTCCTGGAGGTTCAGTCCATCAGGTCGGGGTCACACACGTGGCTCGGTGTCTCCGCTCTGGTTCACACTCAGTGAAGTCTCTGTCAAAGTCTGGTGGGAAGTCTGTCCCTCATCTGATGTAGGCAGAGAGGTTCAAACGGCAAATCTCCTCCGTGTGGCGCTCTCTTACAGATACAGCTGTGGGACTTCTTCTACAAAAGATCCCCAGTAACTCGATTTTGCCCATGAAAAGCCCACATGTCTCTCCTCCTCTGTATGCAGTGATCCTGCCTCCTGTAGTTCAGAGTCCATCTGCCCCCCCCCCCCATTCACTTGTATTCTGCTGCACGCCCTTAAAAACTACAGGTCCCCATTTCTCTTGCACCCTCCTCCTTCTGCTGATTGGATCTGACAGGACAGAGCAGAAGTGGGAGATTTCTTATTGGCACAGAGGGAGAGGAGAGGACTGATACCCACAGCCTGACCTCCCTCTCTCTCTCTACAGCACAGTGGGGGGGGGGGGTGAGCAGGGGGGTGGAGCGAGTCGGCACCGCTCTGCACACCCAGTAGCATGGAATAGAGGAGAGCTGGCAGCACAGTGGTGGGGGGGATGAGCGGGCCGTGACACAGAGCATGCAGCTACCATCACTGTACACCTAGTCCAGCAGTCTACCTGGCAAGGGGACTATCAGGGGACAGATATATAGCCCCCCAATTACACGATCCCCCCCACCAAATAAACTTTGGTCCCCCAAAGGAGGAACTGAGTCCAGTGCCAAATGTAAAGTCCATATCCTGGTACATAGCTCTGAATATACTAAGTGGAGGCAGTCTACCCAGCAGGGGAGGGGGGGGGGGGTTGGGGGCGAGCAGGGGGCACCTAGGTACAAAAGTTAAATAGGGAAAGTTCAGATCCACCACACTCATGGGTTCAAACTTTGTGGTCTTGGTGAGTTTATGTCCACATTCACCTGGGTGAATTTTTTGTTGCACTGGATGGCCTTTGAACCATTGCCAGCGGGCTTAGAAGAGCCAAATGGGGTTTTTTACCAAGACAGCCCCCCAACTATAAAAGGGGCCACAGAGCAGCCAAAGTGTCCAGTTATTGGAAGCTGCTTTAGGGAAATGATAGGAAGGGATGATCTGCATAGGGAGAGATTAGAGGCAGATAGAACATTGTAAATTGCCTCTGATTGCTAGCTCTTTGGGCAATCACCCCCTTTGTTTTTTATTATTTATTTTTGTTCATATTGGTGTTTTTTTTTTTAAATGTTTTTTTTTTTCCTTTTAGGCTATATCTGGGGGAGTAGTAGGGGTTTCTTTTGGGGGTTATATTTATTTTCTCTCTTTTTTTTACATATAAGTTACCCCTCATATTATCTCGGGAACTGGTCCTATCTCCGTTATTCATTTCCGTCTGTCTTCCAAAATGTTACAAACCTCCAGTGACGGATCCCTCGCGGTTCCTCTCTGAACATCATAACCACTAAAGGAACCTCTAGGAGGCTCTCTGCCTACATGGACCTCATTCACATGTTTAACACAAATTCTTTTTTTTTTTTTATCTGGTATTTTATGATCCCAAAAACAAATATTTGGGTAATGTCTACTTTTGAGCTCTTCAGTTATATTTTTATTGAGTGGTTGGGCTTTTTGTCTTCATCGGAGGCCTTGTAGATCTTCACCTTCCATCGTCACAGACACCTGTCCTCTATCTCCATGGATATATTCTGGAGGACCACCTTTATCTTCTTATTTTTAAATCCCCCCCCCCCCCCCCCAACCCAGCCATCCATGCTGTCCACTCTCCTCCATTTTTATATTTTCTGAAGGCCCAATCCATTTCTGGTTCTTAATGTTCTCCCAGCAAACCTTGCATTGCCCATAACTGTGGCTTGTCCTCCTGTCTCCATACAGAACTGGTTCTGAATCCATACAATCAAAAGGAGAGATGTAGCAGAATTGACACCGATGTCTGTACCCCCCACCCCCACCCCCCAATCCCCGCAGGATCCAGATTATGACTTCAGAATAGTGATGGGTGTTTTCTTCTGGAGCCACGCACGGCCAATATCCAATTACCCAACGTTCCCTCTGAGCCGTGCGTTGTGGGATGAAATGTTAGAGGTCCGCAGCTTACAACAAATAACCTCCAACGCTGGTAATTACACCGCGAATAAAACAATTATTTCATATCAGACACAACATGGGAAATGATTCGGGTCAGGAGCTCGGCTGACCTCCCCGCCACTTCATGGAAGAGAAGCTCCAAGACCCCTCCGAGAGCCACTCAATGCCCCCCACCCCCCACCACCCGGACTATTGTTCCCTCAGGGTGTGGTGTGCCTAACCAGTCTGCGTCTTTTAACTCTTCGTTTATCATGCTGATAAAACAATTATTCCTAATTTTTATGGAATGTACATTTTCCTAAAATATGTCTGTACATTTCACAATTATTTAATTATTATTATTATTATTATATTAATATTATTATATATGATTTAAATTATTATTATTATAATTAATATTGTTATTATTAATTCTTAATAATAATTATGCATGCTTTAAATTATTATTATTATTAATAATAATAATAATTCTTAATATTAATTATGTATGATTTTATGTATTATTATTTTATGTATATTTAATAATTATTATGATTATTATTTTTCTAGTATTTATTTATTGTTTTTTTTTTTTTTTTACATTTCATTTATCGAAAACTTTTTTGGCAAAAAAATTATTATTTTAATATTTTGTTTCGAAAAGGTACAAATATTTCACAAGTCTTGGATTCAGAATTAAAAAAAAAAAATTAAGAGATTCCTTTCATAGAAAAAAAAAAACTGACAATACATTGAAATTTTCTATCGTATTCAGCAAAGAAAAGAGGAACTCATGGAACTGCACACACAGGGTGAGTCTTTTGTCTTTATTTGTCAATGATGTTTAACATATCTTTAAAAATAAATCTGATTTATTTTTTATTTTTCTATGACAAAAATATAATTTTTATATTTGGCATTATCAGATAAAAAAATATTTAGCCATTTTAACAGATCTTTAACAAAAAATCTTAGTTTTTCTTTTCTTTTCTATGACAACAAAAATATATAATTTTTATTGAAAAATGTTCATATTTCAAATAAGTACGTTTTTAATTAATTTTTTACCCTCTATAATTGGCATTATCAAAATGTTTCATATTTCAATATAATAATCATTTGAAATAATTCATTACCCTACACTACAATTGCCATTATCAGATAAAAACAAATGTAGCCATTTTAACAGATCTTTAGAAATAAATCTTACAGTTTTCTCCTTTTTCTATATCAAAAATATGATTTTTGCTGAGCATTTTTTCATATTTCAATATAAAAATTATTATTTGAAATAATTCATTACACTCTACAATTGCCATACTCAGATTTAAAAAAAAATAGCCATTTTAACAGATCTTTAAAAATAAATCTTACTTTTTTTTTCTTTTCTATGACAAAAAAAATGTAATTTACATTGAAAAATATTCATATTTAAAATAATTATGATTTGAAATAATTCATTACCTTGTATAATTGCCATCTTCTGATTAAAACATATATGTAGCCATTTTAACAGATCTTTAAATATAAATATTACAGTTTTTTTCTTTTTCCATGACAAAAATATAATTTTTAATGAAAATTTTTCATATTTCAAAATAATAATTTTTATTTGAAATAACTAATTACCCTTTATAATTGCCATAATCAAATATAAATATAAATATATATATATATATATATATATATATATATATATATATATATATATATATATATATATATATATATATATAGCTGGTTTAACAGATCTTTAGAAATAAATCTTACAGATTACTTAATCTTTTCGATGAAAAAAAATACATAATTTCTATTGAAAATTTTCATAATTCAAATAATAATAATTATTATTATACAGGATCTATATAGCGCCAACAGTTTGTGTAGCGCTTTACAACATGAGGGTAGACAGTACAGTTTCCATACAATTCAATACAGGAGGAATCAGAGGGCCCTGCTTGTTAATTATGATTTTAAATAATTTATTACCCTCTATAATTGGCATTATCAGATTTAATATATATATAAATATATATATATATATATCTGGTGTAACAGATCTTTAAAAATAAATTTTACAGTTTTCTCTTTTTCTATGACAAAAATATAATTTTTACTAAAAACAAAAATCATATTTCAATATAATAATTATTATCTGAAAATATTCATTACCCTCTATAATTGGCATTATCAGATTAAAAAATATATATTTATCTGGTGTAACAGATCTTTAAAAACACATTTGACAGTCTTTTCTTTTTCTATGAAAAAAAATATAATTTTTTCTTTAAAAAAATCATATTTTAATGTAATAATTATTATTTGAAATAATTCATTACCCTCTATAATTGGTATTATCAGATTTGAAAAAAAATAAATATTTATCTGGTGTAACAGATCGTTAGAAAATAAATCTTATTTTTTTTTCTTCTTTTCTATGACAAAAATATGATCTTTACTGAACATTTTTCATATTTCAATATAATAATTATTATTTGAAATTATTAATTACCCTCTATTTTTGTATATATTTTTTTTCTCTTTTTTATGACAAAAAAAATATAATTTTTATTGAAAAATATTCATATTTCAAATAATTATGATTGTAAATAATTCATCACCTTCTTATAATTGGCATTATCAGATTTGAGAAAATATTTATCTGGTTTAACAGATCTTTAAAAATAAATCTTGTATTGTTTATTACATAATTAACCTTTGTGAATTCTGCGATTCTATAACCACGTTCTCTATTTGATGAGGGTGCAAAAATATAATCCCAACAGCGGAGGCGTCTTATTGGTCGGCGGAGGCGTCTTATTGGTCTTCTCAACGTTTATTCATCCAATGTACAATTTTTCTTTGAGGTCGAACGTTCTAGAATGTTCTGTAGTTCTAACAAACTGCCTTCTGTCTGAGTGTATTTGCTACATTATTATCGGATGTTTCATTTCCCTTCTATCCAATAAAAACATTGAAAAGGGAAAATAAATCTTACATTTTTTTTTTCCAAGGATTAAAAAAAATTAACCATTTTACTAAATATTCTTTTTAAATTTCAAATATTTGGAAATAATTCACCACACCTTGAAAAATGTTATTATCAGATTTGAAAAAAAAATATATTTAGCTAGTTTAACACGTCTTTAAAAATAAACTACATTTTTTTTTTTTTAGGATTAAAAAAAAAAAAAAAGAAGAATTTTACTAATTTGTTTTTCACATTTCAAATAACTGGAAATAAAAACACTTTATAATTACAATTATCAACTTAATTCTTAAAATAAGAAAAAAAATATTTAAAAACAAACCTTTTTCTATGAAAAAATAAAAATTACCTGAAGGGAACAAAAATCTGATTTATAGTCTGTAGAAGAAAAGGGAAGTCTTTTTTTTTTTTTTTTTTAGAAGCCGCAAATCAGTGAGAAATATTTTCTTAGTTTAGTATTTTTGTTTCATTTTATTTTTGGATGCGATCTGTCTCAGAACCCCTCCCCCTCTATTACCCCCTCCCCCATCTTTGACCCCTCCCCCACCATTACCCCCTCCCCCATCATTACCCCCTCCCCTCCATTAACCCCTCCCCCGAGATCATTAACCTCTCCCCCACCACTTCTACCCCACCAAGACCATTAACCCCTCCCCCTCCACTTCTACCCCCCCTGACACCATTAACCCCTCCCCCTCCACTTCTACCCCCCCTGACACCATTAACTCCTCCCCCACCACTTCTACCCCACCGACACCATTACCCCTCCCCCTCTACTTCTACCCCACCGACACCATTACTCCTCCCCCTCTATCCCACTGAGACCATTAACCCCTCCCCCTCCACTTCTACCCCACCGAGACCATTAACCCCTCCCCCTCTACTTCTACCCCACCAAGACCATTAACCCCTCCCCCTCCACTTCTACCCCACCGACACCATTACCCCTCCCCCTCTACTTCTACCCCACCGAGACCATTAACCCCTCCCCCTCCATTTCTACCCCACCAAGACCATTAACCCCTCCCCCTCCACTTTTACCCCCCCTGACACCATTAACCCCTCCCCCTCCACTTCTACCCCCCCTGACACCATTAACTCCTCCCCCACCACTTCTACCCCACCGACACCATTACCCCTCCCCCTCTACTTCTACCCCACCGACACCATTACCCCTCTCCCTCTACCCCACTGAGACCATTAACCCCTCCCCCTCCACTTCTACCCCACCAAGACCATTAACCCCTCCCCCTCCACTTCTACCCCACCGACACCATTACCCCTCCCCCTCCACTTCTACCCCCCCGACACCATTAACTCCTCCCCCACTGACACCATTAACCCCTCCCCCGCCACTTCTACCCCACTGACACCATTACCCCTCCCCCTCCACGCCCCCGACACCATTACCCCTTCCCCGCCACTTCTACACCCCCCCGACACCATTACCCCCTCCACGAGACCATTACCCCTCCCCCTCCACTTCCACCCCACGAGACCATTACCCCTCCCCCACCACTTCCACCCCACCAAGACCATTAACCCCTCCCCCACCACTTCTACCCCAACTGACACCATTAGCCCCTCCCCCTCCACTTCTACCCCACCGAGACCATTAACCCCTCCCCCACCACTTCTACCCCACCGAGACCATTAACCCCTCCCCCACCACATCTACCCCACCGAGACCATTAACCCCTCCCCCACCACTTCTACCCCACCAAGACTATTAACCCCTCCCCCACCACTTCTACCCCACTGAGACCATAACCCCTCCCCCACCACTTCTACCCCACCGACACCATTACCCCTCTCCCACCACTTCTACCCTACCGAGACCATTAACCCCTCCCCCACCACTTCTACCCCACCAAGACCATTAACCCCTCCCCCACCACTTCTACCCCACCGAGACCATTAACCCCTCCCCCACCGAGACCATTAACCCCTCCCCCACCACTTCTACCCCACCGAGACCATTAACCCCTCCCCCACCACTTCTACCCCACTGAGACCATAACCCCTCCCCCACCACTTCTACCCTACCGAGACCATTAACCTCTCCCCCACCACTTCTACCCCACCAAGACCATTAACCCCTCCCCCACCACTTCTACCCCACCGAGACCATTACCCCCTCCCCCACCACTTCTACCCCACCGAGACCATTAACCCCTCCCCCACCACTTCTACCCCACCGAGACCATTAACCCCTCCCCTACCACTTCTACCCCACCGACACCATTACTCCCTCCCCCTCCACTTCTACCCCACTGAGAACATTAACCCCTCCCCCACCACTTCTATCCCATTGTGACACAATAGGGATAAAACTTTTTCGCAGAAGAGAGTTTAATAAGACTTGTGGCCACTCATTACAATTAGAAGAAAAGAGGTTTAACCTTAAACTATGTAGAGGGTTCTTTACTGTAAGAGCGGCAAGGATGTGGAATTCCCTTCCACAGGCGGTGGTCTCAGCGGGGAGCATTGATAGCTTCAAGAAACTATTAGATAATCACCTGAATGACCGCAACATACAGGGATATATAATGTAATACTGACACATAATCACACACATAGGTTGGACTTGATGGACTTGTGTCTTTTTTCAACCTCACCTACTATGTAACTATGTAACTATGTGACCATAACCCCCCCACCGAAACCATTAACCCTTCATGTATTTTATTATCACCCAGCAGAGAACATTAACCCCTTCCGTTCCTCCTTTCCTTCCAACCCGCAGAAGATTTATCCTTCCCCCCAGAGTTCACCCAATCAGCACGCTCACAGCATCACTCAACCCGCCCCTTTTATTTAACCCTTCGCTGCCTGAGCTCCACATCTCTTCCCAAACTACCAAATTGTTCAATGAGCAGCATATTCATTCAGTGGTCAGAGGGTGACACCTGGTGGCCAAACCTCAGAAGTGACACAAAATCCTTACCATGATAAACTCGCAGCTCTCTGCTGCTGCTGGACTCAATCACAACAACCGATCATATATAATAACAATATGATATAAGTTATAAATTGATTTGCATTTTAATGAGTGAAATAAGTATTTGACCCCTTCACAAAACATGACTTAGTAGTTGGAGGAGAACCCCTTGTTGGCAATCACAGAGGTCAGACGTTTCTTGGAGTTGGCCTCCAGGTTTGCACACATCTCAGGAGGGATTTTGTCCTCTTTGCATATCCTCTCCAAGTCATTAAGGTTTCCAGGATGACATTTGGTAACTCGAACCTTCAGCTCCCTCCACATTTTCTATGGGATTAAGGTCTGGAGACTGGCTAGGCCACTCCAGGACCTTAATGTGCTTATTATTGAGCCACTCCTTTGTTGCCTTGGCCGTGTGTTTTGGGTCATTGTCATGTTGGAAGACCCATCCATGACCCATCTTCAATGCCCTGGCTGCGGGAAGAAGGATCTCACCCAAGATTTGATGGTCCATGGCCCCGTCCATCATCCCTTTGATATGGTGAAGTTAACAGAAAAACACCCCCAAAGCATAATGTTTCCACCTCTATGTATGACAGTGGGGAATGGTGTTCTTGGGGTCATAGGCAGCATTCCTCCTCCTCCAAACACGGCAAGTTGAGTTGATGCCAAAGAGCTTGATTTTGGTCTCATCTGACCACAAAATTTTCCCCCGGTTCTCCTCTGAATTATTCAGATGTTCATTAGCAAACTTCAGATGGACCTGTACATGTGATTTCCTGAGCAGGGGGACCTTGCGGGGGCTGCAGGATTTCAGTCCTTCACGGTGAACTGTTACCGATTGTTTTCTTAATGACTATGGTCCCAGCTGAGATCATTGACAAGATTCTCCCGTGTAGTTCTGGGCTGATTCCTCACCGTTCTCATGATCATTGAAACTCCACGAGGTGAAATCTTGTATGGAGCCCCAGACCGAGTAGGGTTGCCCCCTCATCCCTTTAAACCCGAACACCTAATTTTCTTCATTAATGTTTGGTTAGTTCAATATCCCCACCTCTTTGGGGACCAAAGAATTCAAGTGGGGGGAGAATGTAGCCATGAAGTACACAGGTTCTGAGGCTGATTAAGGTGGTGATTAAACTCACTTGGTGCCTTATCTGCATTAAATCAGCCTCAGAACCCGAGTAATTCATATGTGTTTGGGTTTAGAGGAATGGGGTGGCAACCCTAAGACCGAGGGGGATTGACCGTTATTTTGTGTTTCTTCCATTTGTGAATAATCGCACCAACTGTTGTCACCATCTCAGCAAGCTGCTTGGCAATGGTCTTGTAGCCCATTCCAGCCTTGTGTATAGGAATGGGCTCGATCATCAGCTGTCCGTTTGTTCGTAGAACAAACAAACATATGGGGCGCTTGCAGCAAGTTTGCCCGCCGCAGCGTGCCCCATATTGCACTGCGAGATCGCAGTGCATTGATGGCTACTGATTGGCCAAAGCATGCACCTGACCTGCATGCTTTGACCAATCACAGTGCAGGGTGCCTTTGGCCAATCATGGCTCTGGGGCTAAGTCCACGCCCACACTATATAAGGCTGTTTACACGGCGGCCATATATAGTGAATGAATGGAGATTAGGCAGGTAGTTAGTGTAGTATATATAATACATTTCAGAGTATATAGTGCAGTCAGTGTAGTATACAGTGCCTTTCAAAAGTATTCACCCCCCTTGGCATTTTTGGCGTTTTGTTGCCTCACAACCTGGAATTAACATGGATTGTTTGAGGATTTGCATCATTTCATTTACAGAACACGCCCACAACTTTGAAGATGTTTTTTTTTTATTGTGAAGCAAGCAACAAATAGGACAAAATAACAGAAAAAGTCAATGTGCATAACTATTCACCCCCCTAAAGTCAATACTTTGTAGAGCCACCTTTTGCGGCTATCACAGCTCCAAGTCACTTTGGATACGTCTCTATGAGTCTTGCCACATCTCACCACTGGGATTTTTGCCCATTCCCCCTTGCAAAACTGCTCCATTTCCTTCAAGTTGGATGGTTTGCGCTTGTGAACAGCAATCTTTAAGTCTGACCACAGATTTTCTATTGGATTGAGGTCTGGGCTTTGACTAGGCCATTCCAACACATTTCCATGTTTCCCCTCAAACCACTCAAGTGTTGCTTTAGCAGTGTGTTTGGGGTCATTGTCCTGCTGGAAGGTGAACCTCCGTCCTAGCCTCAAATCACACACAGAGTGCTACAGGTTTTTCTCAAGAATATTCCTGTATTTAGCACCATCCATCTTTCCCTCAACTCTGACCAGTTTCCCAGTCCTGACTGCTGAAAAACATCCCCAGCGTGATGCTGCCACCGCCATGTTTCACAGTGGGTATGGTGTTCTTTGGGGGATGTGATGTGTTGGGTTTGCGCCAGACATAGCGTTTTCTTTGATGTCCAAACAGTTCAATTTTAGTCTCATCAGACCAGAGCACCTTCCTCCATACATTTTGGGAGTCTCCCACATGCCTTTTCCCAAATTCAAAACGTGCCATTTTGTTTTTTGCTGAAAGCAATGGATTTCTTCTGGCCACTCTGCCATAAAGCCCAACTCTATGGAGCGTACTGCTTATTGTGGTCCTATGTACAGATACTCCAGTCTCTGCTGTGGATCTCTGCAGCTCCTCCAGGGTTCCCTTAGGTCTCTGTGCTCCTCTCTGATTAATGCCCCCCTTGCCCGCTCCGTGAGTTTTGGTGTGCGGCCGTCTCTTGGCAGGTTTACTGTTGTGCCATGTTCTTTCCATTTGGTTATGATAGATTTGATGGGGCTCCTAGGGATCATCAAAGATTTGGATATTTTTTTTATAACCTAACCCTGACTTGTACTTCTCCACAACATTGTCACTTACTTGTTTGGAGAGTTCCTTGGTCTTCATGGCAGTGTTTGGTTGGTGGTGCCTCTTGCTTAGGTGTTGCAGCCTCTGGGGCCTTTCACAAAGGTGTGTCTATGTAATGACAGGTCATGTGACACTTAGATTGCACACAGGTGGACATCATTTCACTAATTATGTGACTTCTGAAGGTAATTGGTTCCACCGGAGCTTTTTATGGGCTTCATAACAAAGAGGGTGAATACATACGCACATGCCAATTATCAGTTTTTTATTTCTGAAAAATAGTTTTACGTATATATTTTTCTAATTTTACTTCACCAACTTAGACTATTGTGTTCTGATCATCACATATAATTCAGATTAAAAAAAAACATTGAAATAAAGGCTGTAATGTAACAAAATAGGTAAAAAGCCAAGGGGGGGGGGGGGGGTGAATACTTTTGCAAGGCACTGTATATAATACGGTGCAGAGTATATTTAGTGCAGTCAGTGTAGTATATATAATACAGTGCAGAGTATATAATACAGTGTATTGAAGTGGTTAAGGAAAACCCTATGACAAAATCAAGAAAAAAAACAGTGTGGGGTCCCCCCCAAAATCCATACCAGGTTCTTTGAGTCTGGCATAGATTTTAAGGGGAACTCCACGTCAAAATTTTTATTAAAATTGGCGTGGGGGTCCCCCCCAAAATCCATACCAGAACCTTACCCGAGCATGCCGCCTGGAGGTCAGGATAGGGGAGGGGGACAAGCGAGCTTCCCCCTCCTAAACCATATCAGGCCGCTTGCCCTCAACATGGGTAGGGTGCCCCTCTAAGCACTTTCATGTTGATGGGGACTAGGGCCTCATCCCCACAACCCTTGCCCGGTGGTTGTGGGGGTCTGCGGGCGGGGGGCTTATCGGAATCTGGAAGCCCCCTCTAACAAGGGGGCCCCCAGATCCTGGCCCCCCCCCCTGTGAATGGGTAGGGGTACATGGTACCCCTACCCATTCACCAAAAAAAAGCGTCAAAAAGTAAAAACCACGACAGTTTTTGACAATTCCTTTATTAAAAAAAGAAATGTCCATCCGTCTTCAATCACTCCGCCCGACAGACCAGAAAAATTGAAAAAAGCTCCTTGCGCCCCCCCCACCCCAAAGCTCCTTGTCCCCATGTTGATGAGGACAAGGGCCTCTTCCCGACAACCCTGGCCGTTGGTTGTCGGGGTCTGGGGACGGGGAGCTTATTGTGATCTGGAAGACCCCTTTAACAAGGGGGCTCCCAGATCCCGGCCCCCCACCCTATGTGAATGAGTATCAGGTACATTGTACCCCTACCCATTCACCTAAAAAAAATGTCAAAAATAAAACACATTATACATGTTTTTAAAGTAATTTATTAAGCAGCTCTGTCGTCTCTTCCGAACTCTTTTCCCCTCTCCGGTTCTTCTCCACTCTCCACTGATGTCTTCTGCCTCTGCGGGTTCTTCTCCCCTCTCCGGTTCTTCTCCCTCTGTTCTTCTTCCGATGTTGCCTCAACTCTCTCCCCTGCTCTAATGCTGGGTGTGCAGTGTGCCACTATTTATAATGGCATGGGGCCCCCAGACCCCGACAACCAACGGCCAGGGTGGTCGGGAAGAGGCCCTTGTCCTCATCAACATGGGGACAAGGTGTTTTGGGGTGGGGCAGGTGCAGGGCCCCCCTGCCCCCAAACACTCCCCCCATATTGAGGGCAAGTGGCTTGGTACGGTTCGGGGGGGGGGGGGGGGGGCACTTGCTCATCCCCACCCCCTTTCCTGACCTGTCAGGCTGTGTGCTTGGATAAGGGTCTGGTATGGATTTCGGGGGGGACCCCCATGCTGTTTTTTTTTTGACGTGGGGGTTCCCCTTAAAATCCATACCAGACCGGAACGCCTGGTATGCTCTTGAAGGGGAACCCATGCCTGTTTTTTTTTTTAATTTGGCGTGGAGTTTCCCCTAAAGATTCATATCAGGCACAGTGCCTGGTATTGTCGGGGATCAAAGTTGGATCCCCCTTCATTGAAGTCAGACTTAAAGTGGTACGAATGTCGTGTCATACCAGTGTGAACCCGGCCCAAGAGAGTGCTCCTAATCTCAGCTCGTTACCTGTCTAGAAGACAGAGAGTGCTCCTAATCTCAGCTCGTTACCTGTCTAGAAGGCAGAGAGTGCTCCTAATCTCAGCTCGTTACCTGTCTAGAAGACAGAGAGTGCTCCTAATCTCAGCTCGTTACCTGTCTAGAAGGCAGAGAGTGCTCCTAATCTCAGCTCGTTACCTGTCTAGAAGACGGAGAGTGCTCCTAATCTCAGCTCGTTACCTGTCTAGAAGGCGGAGAGTGCTCCTAATCTCAGCTCGTTACCTGTCTAGAAGGCGGAGAGTGCTCCTAATCTCAGCTCGTTACCTGTCTAGAAGGCGGAGAGTGCTCCTAATCTCAGCTCGTTACCTGTCTAGAAGGCGGAGAGTGCTCCTAATCTCAGCTCGTTACCTGTCTAGAAGGCGGAGAGTGCTCCTAATCTCAGCTCGTTACCTGTCTAGAAGGCGGAGAGTGCTCCTAATCTCAGCTCGTTACCTGTACAGAAGACACCTGGGGGCCAGAAATCTTGCAGATTGATAAGAGATCAAATACTTATTTCACTCAATGTAATTACAGAAAGGAAAGATTCTCATGTAATAATACCTGGGAGCTGCTGCACCCCCCTCCCCTCCCCCATCTTCCAATGTGTTCCCACCTCACATGTGAAATGAATGAAGAAATCCTCCATAGTTCAGCCCCAGCAAGTAATGACTTGTGACCAATAAACACCCTACAGAGGTGATAACCCCACTAATCTAAAAGACATATAAGTGTGTAAATCCAACACACCACAAATGGAGAAGTGATAAATCTACAACACAAAATATCTGAGCAAACAAAACTTCCAATAAAACATTAGTAAACGCCACACAAAGGTGCAAACCCTGCTAGAATCTATAAGAAGAGAATAAATCGCTAACAACGCGTACTCCATAAAATAGCAAAAACGAGAGGAAACTTATAACAAGGTGCAAACACCCTCCAGAGGTGCAAACACCCGAAGGAGTCGTGTATTGGGTGAGATGATAAATCCCAACACAGCATAAAAACAAGAAAGAAAAAAAATATATATATAAAAGCAGTAGACGCCATACAGAGGTGTGACCCCCCCCATAGAGTGATAAATATAACCAGAAAAGAAATGTGACATAATATAAACCAATCAGATAAACACACTCCTCCCCCAATGACAGAGAAGCTGTGTCCGTCCCAAATCACTCACATTGTGTACAAGGAGTACTCCATCCCTGAGGAAGTCCCGTGATGCATGACGAAACGCGTGGCAATAGAAGCCGTGTGATGTCATTTCCTGTCTAAACTGGAAGTCGGCCATCTTGGTACACCTCTGTTGCCTTATTTAGTGTATGACTCTTCTACACAATGTAATTTTTAATGCATTTTCAGTGGATTTGATCAATTTTACTCCATAGAAGCCCCTTTTTGTGTCTTTGAACCGACTTACCTGCGGGATCTTGCCTGCATATTGGATATCCCCCCCCCCCTCCCCCGAGGTAACTGGACAGACCACTGTGGATGTTGAATCTATAAAGCGACATGTGACCCGTATACAGGTCTGTATATGAGGTTGGGGGGTGCCTGCTGGTCAGGGTGTGATAATTAACCCTTCATATCTCTTTACCCTCCCCCATTCATCACATGACCCATGGATGAGAATTATCCTTACATGTTACAAATATTAACCTTTTAAAAATTATTCTCTTGATTTGACAAATACTCGGCTGCAGTAATCAATAACATTATTTTACAGAAAAAAAAAAAAAACACATTCACCCAATCAGCAGATTCACAGCATTTTACACAACCAATCCCCTTCATCGAAGCCTTTGCTGCCTGCGCTCCACATCTGGTCCCCAATCCACCCACCAGACTCATCGAGTGGTCAGAGAGCGACACCTGGTGGCCAAACGTCAATCCTTTCCATATTAGACTC
>NC_133324.1:4654650-4864650 GCF_042186555.1 Aquarana catesbeiana | reverse complement strand
ACATGCAGAAGACTTGGTTGAGTGGATGACCAAGCCGTCCTCATCCTCCTCATCCTCTCTCACCCATGCTCAGGGTACTTTGTCTGGCAAAGCAGCTGCCAACGCGGCCTCTTCCCTCGGCTCAATGCCATCAGTGACTCCTTCCCTAGCCCCACCATGTCCTCCTGAGGAGTCCCTCGAACTGTTTGACCACAGTGTTGGGTACATGCTCCAGGAGGATGTCCAGCGTTTAGAAGGCTCTGATGATGATACTGAGCTAGATGAAGGCAGTAACGTGAGCCCAGAGAGAGAGGGTGCCCAAGAAGGACAGCAATCTGGCAGTCATGTTCCCCCTGCTGCAGCATACTGCCAGGTTTTCTCCAGTGACGAGGAGGGAGGGGATGATGAGGTCACTGACTCAACGTGGGTGCCTGATAGGAGAGAGGAGGAGGAGGAGGAGGAGGAGGAGGCATGTCACCAACGATGCAGGATGCCCTCCAGGGGCCAGCCTAAGGGCAGCACATTGACTGCATCACACCCCAAAGCTCCGCTTGTGAAGGGCACTACTGTCTCTGCACGTTATTCCAAAAGTTCTTTGGTGTGGGCCTTTTTTGAGACGAGTGCATCAGATCGCACCGCTGCTATTTGCAACATATGTCTCAAGCGTATCTCGTGTGGCCAAAACATCTCCCGCTTGGGCACCACATGCTTGTCCAGACATATGTCGACCTGCCATGCAGTTAGTTGGCAAGCGTACCTAAAAGACCCACACCAAAGAACAAAGAGTACCTCTCCTTGCTCCTCATCAGCTGGGATGTCCAACCCCACTATACCTTCATTCCTCTCTGAGACCTGCACTGAGAGGAATGAAGGTGTAGAATTAGGTGTGTCACAGCCAAGTACTTGCGGGCAATCTGCTATCGGTACACCGACGTCAGATTGTACCAGGCAAATTTCCCTGCCCCAGCTGCTGCACCGCCGAAAGAAGTTCGCTCCCAGCCATCCACATGCCCAGCGGTTGAATTCTAGCTTGGATAAATTGCTAGCACTTCTGACTGCTGCCTTTTCAGTTGGTAGACTCTGCCCCTTCCGTGAGTTTGTGGAATGTGCGGTTCCTCAGTGGCAGGTTCCCAAACGCCACTTCTTCTCATGGAAGGCGATTCCGGCTCTCTACCGGCATGTGGAAGGCAATGTCTTGGCCTCGCTGGACAGGGCAGTCAGCGGTAAGGTGCATATTACCGCTGACTCATGGTCCAGCAGGCATGGACAGGGACGTTACCTATCTTTCACTGCACACTGGGCTCTGCTGGCAGCTGGGAAGGATGCAGGACAAGGTGCAGTAGTGTTGGAGGTTGTTCCGCCACCACGCCTCCAAAATTCTACTAGTGGTGATTCTGCCACACCTCTCTCCTTCACCCCCTCCTCTTCTTCTTCCTCCATGGCCTCTTCCTGTGCTGATTTGTCCTCGGAACCAGCGGGGCTACGCAAGTACGCAGGCAAAAAGATGCCATGCGGTGCTTGAGCTGGTGTGCTTGGGGGACAGGAGCCACACTGGGGCAGAGATTCTGTCAGCTCTGCAGGGGCAGGCTCAGAGGTGGTTGACGCCACACCAGCTTAAGGCAGGAATGGTGGTTTGCGACAATGGCACCAACCTCTCGTCGCCCTCCAATAGTGACAACTGACCCATGTGCCCTGTTTGGCTCACGTCCTTAACTTGGTGGTGCAGCGGTTCTTGGGCAGGTACCCGGGCTTACAGGATGTCCTGAGGCAGGCCAGGAAAGTCTGTGTGCATTTCCGCCGGTCATATAATGCCAGTGCTTGGCTGACAGACCTCCAAAAGGAATTTAACCTGCCCAAGAACCGCCTAATCTGTGACATGCCCACCAGGTGGAACTCAATGTTGGCCATGCTGCAGCGGCTGCACACGCAGCAGAGGGCCATCAATGAGTACCTGTGCGACTATGGCACCAGGACAGGGTCAGGGGAGCTTGGTTTTTTTTCCCCACGCCAGTGGGCCATGATCAGGGATGTATGCACTGTCCTGTCATCATTTGAGGAGGCCACGAGGATGGTGAGCAGTGACAGGGCATGCATCAGTGACACTGTCCCCCTTGTCCACCTGTTGGAGCACACGCTGCGTGGAATAATGGACAGGGCACTTGAGGTAGAACAGAGGGAGGAAGAGGAGGACTTCCTTAGCTCTCAGGGCCCCCTTTATCCGGACAGTGTTCCTGCGTGCCCACCGATCACACAGGAAGAGGACGAGGAGGAGGAGGAAGATTGTGTCAGCATGGAGGTGGAGCCTGGCACTCAGCAGCAGTTTTCAAGGGATCATTTACAGTCCCAAGAAACACATGGACTTGTATGTGGCTGGGAGGAGGTGGCTGCGGATCATGTCGTCCTTAGTGACCCAGAGGACTCCGGACCGAATGCCTCAGCAAACCTTTGCTGCATGGCATCCCTGATCCTGCAAAGCCTGCGGAAGGATCCTCGTATTTGTGGTATCAAGGAGAAGGACCAATACTGGCTGGCAACCCTCCTTGATCCACATTACAAGGGTAAGGTTGCGGACCTTATCTTGCCATCACAGAGGGAGCAGAGGATGAAACATCTTCAGGAGGCCTTGCAGAAAGGTTTGTGCAACGCGTTTCCAGAGCCTGGGGGGTTACAATTTCCTGGTCCTCCTGGACAACGTGTTGCTGAGGCTTCGGTCAGTCAAAGAAGGAGCGGTGGAGAAGGTGGCCGTCTGACCGATGCATTCAGACAATTTTTTAGTCCGCAGCCCCAAGGTATGATCGGTTCCAGCAACCATCGCCAGCGTCTGATTCACATGGTACAGGATTACCTAGGGGCAAGATCAGACTTGGACACCTTTCCCACCGAAAATCCTCTGGGTTACTGGGTCTTGAGGATGGATCACTGGCCAGAGCTTGCACAGTATGCAATTGAGCTACTGGCCTGTCCTGCATCCAGCGTTCTTTCGGAACGCACATTCAGTGCTGCTGGAGGCTTTGTAACCGATCACAGGGTGCGTCTGTCCACCGACTCGGTCGATCGACTGACCTTCATAAAAATGAATCAGTCTTGGATCACCACCAGCTACCAAGCACCTGATGCTGATGTAACCGATTGATTTTTTGTTTAATGTGAGATCCCTTCAAGACTCCCTATGCTGATGCTGAGTGACTATCCTGTTATGCTGAGTGATTATCCTCTTTCTCCTCAATGATCACGCTGATAGCTTGGAAGAATATTTTTGGTTCTGGGCACCACCACCAGTGGCTAAGGCCCAATTTTTCTGCCCCTGTTTAACAGGGGCGTGTAATTACAATTTTTGATGCAATACTTTGCAGCAGGGCTCGTTCCTGCGTTCCAACTAGGGTATCTGTGAGGGGTTGCAGTGTTGTGGCACCACCACCAAAGGCCCAATTTTTCTGCCCCTGTTCAACAGGGGCATGTAATTACAATTCTTGATCTAATATTTCACAGCAGGGCCCTGTGAGGGCTTACAGTGTTGTGGCAACACCAACACCTAAGGCGCAAATTTCTGCTGAGTATATAGGGCAGGCCCCTACTTTCAAACATCCAACTTACAAATGACTCCTACTTGCCAACAGGAGACAACAGGAAGTGAGATGAAATCTACCCCTAGGAAGGGAAATTCTCTCCTGTAAGAATTAATATGGGAAAAACTTTTCTCCTTTACACTGATGCTTTATCACTAAAAACCCCACATTTTCAAAAAACATTTGTCATTGGGACAGAAAGTGAGGTGAAATCTTCTGAAGAGGAGCACAGACAGCAAAACAAATGTCACAGGGGTGATAACCCTTCCCTATGTTTTCCAAAAAGCTTAAAAAAGATTTTTTGGCTGGAGCTAAACACGTTAAAAATGTACCCGTTCAAAATGACAAACAGATTCTACTTAACAACAAACCTACAGTCCCTGTCTTGTTTGCACCGCCTGTATACTGCTGTTCAGAGTATATAGGGCCTGGGGGCCCCACACCTTTCTTTTTTTAATTTGGGTGCAGGGTTCCCCTTAATATCCATACAAGACCCAAAGGGCCTGGTAATGGACTGGGGGGTACCTATGCCGTTTGTCTCACTGATTTTCATCCATATTGCCAGGACCCGACATTACATTAAAGCCGCAAGCAGTTTTAAATGACATTTTGTGCAGGGACTGTTCTAAGCACGGGAAACACGCGCCACTTTACAGGCATACTATAGACACCCCCCAGGTATGATATTTAAAGGAATATTTCACTTTTTTTTTTCTTACTTTAAAATCACTGCTCCCGAAATTATGTCCGTTTTTAAAAGTTTTTTTTGCATTGATACATGTGCTCTGGGGTAGGACTTGGGTCCCCAAACACTTTTTAGGACAATACCATGAATATAAGCCTTTAAAATGAGCAATGAATGAATTTTCGAGTCCCATAGATGTCAATGGGGTTCTAACGTTCGTGCAAATTTTCAGTCCGTTCGCAGGTTCTGGTGCGAACCGAACCGGGGGGTGTTCGGCTCATTCCTACTCTCCTGGCCGGCAGCTGCCGCTCCGTTCGCACATAGTGTCAGAGGCGCAGTGGCGGTGTAGGACTGTGTCTGTGTCCCGAGTCCCGAAAGAATGGAAGCAAGCAAACATTCATTGATGGGCCCTGGGGAGGCTGCATTTGATGGGCGCTGGTGAGGCTGCATTTGATGGGCGCAGGTAAGGCTGCATTTGATGGGCGCTGGTGAGGCTGCATTTGATGGACACTGGAGAGGCTTCATTTGATGGGCGCTGGTGAGGCTGCATTTGATGGAAGCTGGTGAGGCTGCATTTGATGGGCGCTGGTGAGGCTGCATTTGATGGGCGCTGGTGAGGCTGCATTTGATGGGCGCTGGTGAGGCTGCATTTGATGGGCGCTGGTGAGGCTGCATTTGATTGGCGCTGGTGTGGCTGCATTTGATGGGCGCTGGTGAGGCTGCATTTGATGGACGCTGGTGAGGCTGCATTTGATGGGCGCTGGTGAGGCTGCATTTGATGGGCGCTGGTGAGGCTTCATTTGATGGGCGCTGGTGAGGCTGCATTTGATGGGCGCTGGTGAGGCTGCATTTGATGGGCGCTGGTGAGGCTGCATTTGATGGGCGCTGGTGAGGCTGCATTTGATGGGCGCTGGTGAGGCTGCATTTGATGGGCGCTGGTGAGGCTGCATTTGATGGGCGCTGGTGAGGCTGCATTTGATGGGCGCTGGTGAGGCTTCATTTGATGGGCGCTGGTGAGGCTGCATTTGATGGGCGCTGGGGAGGCTGCATTTGATGGGCGCTGGGGAGGCTTCATTTGATGGGCGCTGGTGAGGCTGCATTTGATGGGCGCTGGGGAGGCTGCATTTGATGGGCGCTGGTGAGGCTTCATTTAATGGGCGCTGGTGAGGCTGCATTTGATGGGAGCTGGTGAGGCTTCATTTGATGGGCACTGGTGAGGCTGCATTTGATGGGCAAAGGTGAGGCTGCATTTGATGGGCACTGGAGAGGCTGCATTTGATGGACGCTGGTGAGGCTGCATTTGATGGGCGCTGGTGAGGCTGCATTTGATGGGCGCTAGTGAGGCTGCATTTGATGGGCGCTGGTGAGGCTGCATTTGATGGGAGCTGGTGAGGCTTCATTTGATGGGCACTGGTGAGGCTGCATTTGATGGGCGCTGGTGAGGCTGCATTTGATGGGCGCTGGTGAGGCTGCATTTGATGGGCGCTGGTGAGGCTGCATTTGATGGGTGCTGGTGAGGCTGCATTTGATGGGCACTGGTGTGGCTGCATTTGATGGGCGCTGGTGAGGCTGCATTTGATGGCCGCTGGTGAGGCTGCATTTGATGGGCGCTGGTGTGGCTGCATTTGATGGGCGCTGGTGAGGCTGCATTTGATGGGCGCTGGTGAGGCTGCATTTGATGGGCGCTGGTGAGGCTGCAATTGATGAGCGCTTTATTAAAAAGGTGGGGTATGCATGGACAGGGCAAAGGAGGTGGAACCAAGGGGGGTGGCAAAATGAGGTTTCGCCTAGGGTGTCAAAAATCCTTGCACCAGGCCTGGATCCAGACCTCCTAAATTTAGACATTGAGTCCAATCAAGAGCTGTCCATTGGAGGAGTCCCATGGAGTTAATGGACTGGACTTCCTCCACACTGGGGGGGAGCTGACTACTAGTTATAGGTTTGGGTGGTTGCTATTTTTTGGTACAGATGGACCTGGAAAGTTTGTTTTGTGTCATAAGGGCAAACCGGGACTTTTAAGACCTTCTGATTTCAGGCAAAGGGGCACCTCCCCGGGGTTCTCAGCTACTTGTAAAAGATTCAGGGACACGATGTAGATGCCACTCCACATGTGTTGGATGAGACCAGCAGGTGTGAAGAAAGGTGCCCAGTTCATAGCTACCATCCGAAACAGATAGGGGAGTGTCCTGTGATCTAATCTAGTGGGGACATAATAATACGGGTTTGAGAAGGCAATTTGATGGCGCACCAGAATTGTGACCACATTTCAGGATGCAAAATCATTTCATAGAAAATTCTCTGCAGCACCGGGACTGATCCAGACAATCACCAGCCAGATATCTTATCAATGAAGACCTCCATCAGAAGACAAAGAACAGGACCCGGTGTGCATCCAACACAATGTCACAATTCGAATTGTTTCTATCGAAAGTATCTTCCATTACACAAAACATTTAGATTGGTATTGTACACTCCATTATCACATCTGGTTTAGGGTTCAGCCTGAGGGGCCCCTCGTCTTTTCCCAACAGCCCCTCAATACAAAAGATGAGGACTCACATGAAACCATAATGAATAGAAGGAGGTGGGAAGGTGGGAAGACGTGTTGAGGGGCCGATGGGAGAAGGCGAGGACAATTTTTAACAATATTAGATAAGATCCCCTTTTTTTTTACTGAACTTGAGATGATAAGGTGTTGAAACAATGTTTACTTTTTAATCCTCAGAAATTCTGATTATTTTAAAGTGTACGTCAAGGCAAAAAACTCTGAAACACAGAGTGGACATTGGCCTGTATGTAAGGAGAGGCCTGGCTTATTTCCATGTGGCCATCACACAACTGGTCTTCACCTCTACTAAGGATCTCAGGGTGTCATGGTTGTGTTTCCCACAACCCATGTACTAGGCCTCTCCTCCTCCTGGTCACTGCATACATTAAGCCCTTAATGTCTGACATAATCTCACACAGGCCTATGTTTTACTTGTGGTCCCAATAGAAGCTCCAGCAGCCCAACTGATCACCCGGGGCTCATGAGACACAGGGGCCACTTGATGCATGATACATGAGGGGGCTTTCTCTCATCAAGTGGGGGTTTCCTTGTCTGCTACCACCACCCACTCCAGAGCTGACCAGGCTTGCACCAGTAAAGTACACAACTCTTCTCCCCCAGCCATTGGCTGTGCTCACACATTACTTTCAGTAGATCACCACACAGAGGCCTCTAGTATTTTCTTTACTCCCCAGCCATATAGCAAACAGTCCATCCGAATGGACTTTTCCAGATGATGGCAAGACGAAATATGTCAGTGTTTTATATCACTGGATCTTGCATAACAGTAAAAGAGAAAGGTGGTACTCGCAACCAGTTCCAAGTCTGCAATCTAAGTTCTCGAAATCTAAGAGCAAAGTCCTCCACAGTCCCTTCCCCAAAGGGGAAACCCCTTTGTCGTCTTTTCCAGGCAGACTCCCTCCATCCAAGCTCCTCCTATGTTATAAAGCAGTACCCCGCATTGCCACTCCACCAGAAGAAGCAACCTTCCACTCTCCGACATCCACACTAACACAGACTGTGAATGTAGCCTATAGTCCTCCTTGAGATAACACACCTTCACTCCTTGAGCATTCATCACTATAAAACAACCCAAAAAAGATTTTGCAGCGAGTACAAAAATCCTGTTTTCTTTGTCATCTATTGAAGGACATCCAAAAGCAGTTCAACTGAGTGTTAGGCTCAACATCAAACAATCTCTCATAGGTACAATGTAAACAACGAATTGGGGAGTTCCTGCAAATCAAGGAGTTGCCTGAAGGACCTTATGTCTGTAGCTGGCGTCAGAAGAGGCCGAAATTACCACCTTGTAGGACTTGGAGAACCTGTGAACAGAAGAACAAGTGTCAGCCCTGCTAACCTGCACACCAAGGATCAATTGCATCCAAATGTTTTTTTATTCAAAGAATGGTCACATCACAAAACGGTGTAGTGCAACTTTTTGGAGCCACGCAGGACCCCTTCATCAGGCATGTGAAGGGGACCTGTGTGGCTCTGAAACATTGCACTACACCGTTTTGTGATGTGATCATTCTTTGAATAAAAAAACGCTTGAGCGCAATTGATGATCCTTGGTGTGCTGGTGAATATCTACACATCGCATAGGTTCCAGTATCCAGCTGGCTGTCACTACAGCACCCAATACTCTAAGAGCTTATTCCAGGAATGTGGTGATGGGAATATGGACTGTAGCCCTGCTAACCTGGGAAATGCCCAAGAAACACTCAAAGCCCTGGTGGAATAAAGCATAGAAGCTGACCCTTTGGACCATAAGCTTGCACAATTGTCTGTCTGAGTCACCTAGAAATTACTTAGAAAGTCAGGGCTCCCTTTCCTGGGCCCATTCGGAATGACAAAAGGAGAGTCCATCTTGCAGAACGAAATAGCAGAACTGAACTGAACACAAAGGGGGAGGGACAATGTCCAAATTAAGGTCAAATACAGAAACCCCCTTAGGAATCAAGTAAGGTCCATTTCTTAAGATTACCTTGTCCGTATGTAGAACCAAGCAGGGTTCCTGGCTGTGGGACTTGGCTTCAAATATAGAGCTTTCAGGGGCCCAATCTAACATGCAATGTAAGCTTTTTTTCCCCACTTTTATCAAAAGAAAGACATTGTACAGCAGGTTGCACACATAGAAGTCCTTACCAGCACAATACAAGATTTTCAGCCTCTTGGCTATATCGGTCCACCAGACCTTCACTCACTTCAACCTCCTTGCTATACTAGACCTTCAGGCCTTCCTCGGCTTCCTGGCTATAGTTACCACCAGAGCTGCAGGCTCTCCTTAGCCTCCTGGCTATACTGGCCAACCAGACCTTCGGGCTCTCCTCAGCCTCCTGGCTATACTGGTGCACCAGACCTTCAGGCTCTCCTCAGCTTCCTGGCTATACTGGTGCACCAGACTTTCAGGCTCTCTTCATCCTCCTGGCTATACTAGTCCACCAGACCCTCAGGCTCTCTACAGCCTCTTGGCTATACTGGTCCACCAGAGCTTCATGCTCTCCTCAGCCTCCTAGCTATACTGGTTCACCAGACTTTCAGGCTCTCCTCAGCCTCCTGGCTATACTGATTTTCAAGCTCTTCTCAGCCTCCTGGCTATACCGGTGCACCAGACTTTCAGGCTCTCCTCATCTTCCTGGCTATACTGGTCCACCAGACCTTCAGGCTCTCCTCAGCCTACTGGCTATATTTGTCCTCCAGACCTTCAGGCTTCCCTCAGCCTCTTGGCTATACTAGTCCAACAGGCCATCAGGCTCTCCTAAAACTCCTGGCTATTGGGTTGTCAAGCTTGGGCTACACATGCTGCCTGTCTGTTTAAACTCCATCTCACTGTACACTGAACCACTCACGTCTCTTTACAGATGGTCTGGTTAAAGACCCGGTCTCTCAGGCCTGGACACACATTCCCTGCTTGTCTGTCCACACTCACCTGGGGGAGAGGTAACCCAGTCTGGCTACACTAATTCCCAATTCTGTATCAACACCAGCTTGGCAATCAGCCACACACTGGAACAGGAAACTTTTCATTGCTGATCCAGCCATTACCTGCATCCTCCTCCCCAGAGCCCTCTGATAAGTTCAAAAGGAGACTTGTGAAGCACTGAAAGGACCAACTTAAAGTCCCATAGGGGTAGAGGGGATTTAATTGGGGAGCTACACAGAAGACACATTGTACAAAGATTAGAGATTAGGTAGTCAACTGTCTCTGGAAAGGAAAGGTAAGAGCAGAGATCTTGGCCTTGATGGTACTAAAGCTGGCCATGAATGATTCTTTGTTTCAATCAGCCAAAGGGATGGATGGAGGAATCCTTTCCACTGTGCCATTGAATTCTGACAGTGGGGACTCCTCTATCATAGCACACTGATCAGCACTGCAGCCGGTTCCCTGCAGCCACTGATCAAATGAAAGTTTTCCAACAGTTCTGTTTGACAGAAGTTTATCGTTAGAATGACAAACTGCCATAGATGGATTGAAATTTAGCAAACCCCTGCTGAACCAGTCGAATTTCATCCCATCTGTTGCCAGCGTAATGATCAAATGGTAGAGCTAGGAAAGAAAGGATCCATCCCATAGAGAAACTGTTGGGGTGAAGGCCTTTAGATCCACAACAAGCAAAGTTCACCATCCATATCCGATGACAGACCTTGTGGGAGGTAGAATTCCTAGCCTTTACCATTGTAGGAAGAACAGTCCCAGAGATGCTATGCTGTTAAAGCCAGCGACCAAGAAGCAGGTTGGTAAATCGGTCCATGGGACAGAAGATCTGGACAGGCTGACAGAGCCAACACTGTTTTACCAGTTCATCGCACTTTCCTGGGTCCAATCGATAGTCAATGAGGACCACCAGAATGTCCTTTGATCCTGCAAAGCAGCCAAGAAAGAAGCTTCAGGGGTGGAAAGGCTTAGATAAAGGGGTACTGGTCCCACACAGCTACCAGTGTATCTACTGGTTCAGTCAGAGGATCCCTGGACCTGTAAACAAACCTGTCCGGTATGTTGTTGAATCTACAGGCCAGGAGGTCCTCTCTTGGGTCAAGATGTTTCTGGCTGAGAAAATATACCTGTCAATTGTCCACGCCAAGTATGTACACGTTGGAAAGAGCCGGAACATGTTACAGGATCATGCTACCTCTTTTGGTGCAGTGGGACAATGTGTTCCTTCATGATGGTTGTCATATTGTCTGACTGAATACAAAGTGAATAAGCCAAAACAAGGTCACACTTATACAGGAGAGCTAAACAACCGAAGCTCCAGGATGTTTATGGTGGGATGTGATTCCACCAACAACCATGTTCCCTGTACCCACAGGCTGCTCAGGATTGCCTCGGTGGGGGCAGCGGGGTGGATGGAGTCTTAGGCACTCCGGGGGTGGAGGAGCTTTCTTCTGGTAATGCTATATTTTATGGAGTTTATGATATTTATAGTACATTTTACTCACTTCCTTGTTACGCAAGAATAAACAAAGTAACAAAACGACTGAAAGCAAAAAAAATAAATAAGAATTAAAAACTAAAATCAGAAAAAAAATTGTAAAGGGGAAAAGGGAATACCTAAGATCAACATCGCTGGTCCAATCCCAGCTTCACCCGCCATGATCTTTATAGAAGTGTCAGTCAGAAAAGGAAAATAAATCTGGTGAGAAAAAAAATGAAAAAAAATAATCAGCAGAAGGACATCATCTAAGGACACTAGCAAAAAACAGAGCCTCACAGAGTGGGTGGGGTTATAAGGATACACTGGGGGTGGTCCCAGCAAAGGAAGTGGCATAGAACCCAGGGTCTATGAATCAATTCACATTGTGACATTCACTCAATGACACCCGCCGACTATCTGCGAGTGTCATTGCACACAGGATTGGCTGCATTTTTACAGATGGTAATTGCCTGTAACTGTGAAGGGAGGGGATATGGCAACGGGGGGATGGGAAGTAGATGTCGGAGATATGTCCTTCTTTGAAGTTTTTAGGAAACATCTCTGATGTCCAAATCCTCAAGCAAGTGGAATAGTAAGCACCTTGTTAAGGAGTGAGATGGCTGTAGCTACAGCCGGATGGACCACTTAGTGCCAAGCTCCTCATTAAAGAGGTACAGCACCAACAACCACTCGAGGGGTGTACAAACTCTCTCAGGGTGCTTCCAGTGTTCATACAACTAAATAAGTGGACATGATGGGAAGATTTTAGAGGCCTTCAGGGCCCTGTAGGACCAAAGACCAAAAACAGGACTTCTGAAATGGACAGGCCGATGCTCCAGTTTTAGGGTACGGCACATCAATAAGAACTGAAATGATCTCCTAATTTGAAGTTAATAGCAGAGGACTCCGAATCTTCGGTGGAAAACTCATCAGTCTTAGGCAATCCCGTAAAAAGTTTCCACGGTCCAAGGCTTGGAAGCAAACAAGACCACAGTCATATAAGGCACTGCCAGGGTTTGCTGCCTCGGTGGTCAGGGTCAGACATAATCTGAGAGAAGGGCAGGCCCAGCAACCCCTTATGTAGCAAGAAAAGGACTCAGAGGAGGTGATAAGACTCCAACACTAAAAGACTCCACATATACCTTATAAAAGGGGTGCGCTGAAGGCTGACCCCCAACCTATTAGACTCCAATACTAAAAGAAGGCTGAAGAAACGCTAAAAGAAGGCTGACCCCAACCCATTAAACTCCAACACTAAAAGACTCCACTCTATGTATAGCTTATAAAAGGGTCGCACTGAAGGCTGACCCCAACCCATTAGCGGTAAGTGTGACAGGGACCCCTGATCTAGATGGGCTGTCTCCTTGTATGTAATCGAACATGTTGCAGCCACCAGTTCAGTAAGCAACGTACAGGTCCAAGCAAGTGGGCTATGGTCTTGAGTAATCATGGAGCAGCTGGTAGCTGGCAGAGAACAGTCAAGACTGAAGGGATGAGGTGCCAGAGGTGTTGAAGCGTTCCTGCAGTCTGGTAGTAACAATAGATCTGGCAATGAAGTTCCTTGTGGCTCTTGTAGCAGGAGCAGCAGCAGGGAGATGTTGCCTTGACACTACCCGATGGGAGAGTCGGTGAAATGCACGCCGCACTCCACCCAGCAGAATTACATCAGCATTCAGTCCTACAGCGTTAAACCCTTCCATGGCAATCCAACTGGAAAAGAGGAATTCAAAATAAGCACCCAGTGTCTACAGAACATAGGAGAGCTCCCGGTGGCCGGCCAAGGATGGCCCACTCATAGAAGTGAGTCTTCAGAGACAAAGCAAGTGCAATGGCAAAGCCCATATCTCTGGATCTGGAAAGATCTCAGCAGCTACCTTGGGCAGAACCAGTCTGGGGAGCCCTCCAGTGCCCGAGGGTCCCTGTGAAGTAACAGCAACACTAAAAGTCAAGACTGACTGTGTTGGATAGCTGTGAGAAAACAGTGAAGAGATCTGCAAAGGCATTAAGATAGAGCTTGATTCAAGAGAAAAAAAGTTGCTAGGAAAAAAAACGTAGACTAGGTCTTATAACTGCAGAACTTAGTAGGATGTCCATCTTCCTATGACATCAGTAAAACCTGAGGCATGCTGGGAGTAGGAGGAGTGATCCCAGGGCCAGCTTTTGCTTTTTTTTGCTTGTCCAATACTTCCTGTGTCCCTCCAATAGATGAGAAGAAAATGTATTTCTTCTACCAATGTAGGGCAAAACATGAAGTTAAAACTGCCTCCTCGGGCCATTTTCATTCAGTCATCTGCTGTCAGTGGGGGGGGGGGGACCTTCTGATAGGATAGACAAATGGTCCCAATTACTATTATTGCCCAATAAACTGGTTCTGGCCCGCTGCACCTGTGATGTGACGTATTTTGGGTTTCTCCTTGGGGTCACACGCGCCTGTCTGCATGTGGGGTGAATTTCCATCATCTCAGAGGACCGTGCATTCCGAGATTGAGTAAATAACCATTCCCAATGAGAAATGATGAGTGATTTCATGTATTTTTCTAGACGTGCACACCTTTTATTAGGACTCAATCATTTCCTATTTATTCTTCTCTCTCCCTCATAGTGGAGAATGGCCAGTCATCACCGTCCCTCCACCCTGACTTGTTCTGCTCCCGGTTCGGTTTGCTTCCTAGAGGAATGTTGGTGTCTGGACACTTAGTACATCTAAGCTTGGACTGTTTGAGGAATCCAGGTGTCTAGGCCCCTGGTGCTCAACCTGTGGCCCTTTGGTAATGGAGTTTGTCCCTTGGGCCTAAAAAGGTTGCTCAGTGCTCTACCCACCTAGGCTCTTATTTAAGGTCCAAAAACAGTCTCATCAAAGTAGAAAGCGGGAGACTAAAAAGAGCCTCCATAATGAAACTCACTGCGGTATATGTACAAAAAAAGTTTATTGATACAGACCATAAAAATTCAATCAAAGTAACACAAAAAACATACAGAACCTTCACCTTACCATGATTAAAAAAAATTCATGACAACGTTGCCAAGAAAACGGATAAAAACAGCCTGGGCGCCCAAGCATACACACACACACACCCTAAATAGCAATCAATTGACCCGTAAATGAAGGCTGAGCTATAACATCAATTGACACCCAAAGTCCAATAGGTATGAGAAATTTCATCCAGAGCCTGAAAACAAAAGGTCAAGTAGGGAGGGATCAACATCTGGGAATACAGTTCAGAGTGGAGAAATCAAGACTTCAATCCTGATGGCAAAGAGACATCGGCACCGCATAGCGTGTGGGACATGGGAGAAGGTTCAGTATCTCACAGAAGTGAGTAGACCCCTCACATTTGTGTAAATCTTTTCTTCTATCTTTTTATGTGACAACACTGAAGAAATGACACTTTGCTACAATGTAAAGTACTGAGTGCACAGCTTGTATAACAGTGTAAATTTGCTGTCCCCTCAAAATAACTCAACACACAGCCATTAATGTCTAAACCGCTGGCAACAAAAGTCAGTACACCCCTAAATGAAAATGTCCAAATTGGGCCCAATTTTCCCTCCCCGGTGTCATGTGACTCATTAGTGTTACAAGGTCTCAGGTGTGAATGGGGAGCAGGTGTGTTAAATTTGGTGTTATCGCTCTCACTCTCTCATACTCATCACTGGAAGTTCAACATGACACCTCATGGCAAAGAACTCTCTGAGGATCTGAAAAAAAAGAATCGTTGCTCTACATAAAGATGGCCTAGGCTATAAGAAGATTGCCAAGACCCTGAAACTGAGCTGCAGCATGGTGGCCAAGACCATACAGCGGTATAACAGGACAGGTTCCACTCAGAACAGGCCTCACCATGGTCCACCAAAGAAGTTGAGGTCACGTGCTCAGCGTCATATCCAGAGGTTGTCTTTGGGAAATAGACGTATGAGTGCTGCCAGCATTGCTGCAGAGGTTGTAGGGGTGGGGGGTCAGCCTGTCAGTGCTCAGACCATACGCCGCACACTGCATCAACTTGGTCTGCATGGCTGTCGTCCCAGAAGGAAGCCTCTTCTAAAGATGATGCACAAGAAAGTCCGCAAACAGTTTGCTGAAGACAAGCAGACTAAAGACATGGATTACTGGAACCATGTCCTGTGGTCTGATGAGACCAAGATAAACTTATTTGGTTCAGATGGTGACAAGCGTGTGTGGGGGCAACCAGGTGAGGAGGACAAAGACAAGTGTGTCTTGTCTACAGTCAAGCATGGTGGTGGGAGTGTCATAGTCTGGGGCTGCATGAGTGCTGCCGGCACTGGGGGGGGCTACAGATCATTGAGGGAACCATGAATGCCAACATGTACTGTGATATACTGAAGCAGAGCATGATCCCCTCCCTTCAGAGACTGGACCGCAGGGCAGTATTCCAACATGAGAAGGACCCCAAACACACCTCCAAGACCACCACTGCCTTGCTAAAGAAGCTGAGGGTAAAGGTGATGGACTGGCCAAGCATGTCTCCAGACCTAAACCCTATTGATCATCTGTGGGACATCCTCAAACGGAAGGTGGAGGAGCGCAAGGTCTCTAGCATCCACCAGCTCCGTGATGTCATCATGGAGGAGGGGAAGAGGACTCCAGTGACAACCTGTGAAGCTCTGGTGATCTCCATGCCCAAGAGGAGAAAGAAAATATTTACAAAAACGTGACTGAGAGGTGTACTTACTTCTGTGAGATACTGTACCTTCTCCCACGTCCCACACGCTATGCGGTGCCGATGTCTCTTTTCCATCAGGATTGAAGTCTTGATTTCTCCACTCTGAACTGTATCCCCGGATGTTGATCCCTCCTTACTTGACCTTTAGTTTTCAGGCTATGTGGATGAAATTTCTCATACCTATTGGACTTTGGGTGTCAATTGATGTTATAGCTCAGCCTTCATTTACGGGTCAATTGATTGCTATTTAGGGTGTGTGTGTGTATGCTAAACTTTTTTTGTACATATACCACAGTGAGTTTCATTATGGAGCCCCTTTTTAGTCTCCGCTTTCTGCTTTGCTGAGACTGTTTTTGAATCTTGTAGAACCTGGAACCCCATCCATTAATCGGCTGAATCGGTGGTGTACACATTATTATTCATTTTCAGTGATGGTATTTTCCCCTAAATTTAATGCTCTTATTTAAGGTCAACAGTTCATTGCAGTGGCTTGTTTGTTAACAGTTTGGGTTTTTTCTTATTAATAAATGGATATTGCTGAGAGGAATATAAAATGTGACATCAATAATAATAAGGGGGCTGTATGGAGCACCGATATGTAAAAGGGATCTCTAATACTCATGTAATATGTTCTTTGTAGTATGTCTGTGAGTTCTTACCATCCCCCTAGTACCCTAGTGTCCAAATTGTAGCCCGAGGGCCGCATGCGTACTTATCCGTGGTCCAGTGCCACGTCTTCTCCACATTGCAGGGCTGCCATCACCTCCACCTTCTTCTCAGAGCACCACAGCCAATCAGTGTTCAGACATCTTCTTGAAGGGCTAGGTGACTCTTTGGAGTTTAAGCAACATGTCACTATGTCTCATCTGAGCCGCCCCCCCCCGGTACAGTTTGTGCCTGTTTGCCCTAGACGGTTACCTGCCCTCCGGTGCCTCCAGCAACCTCAGCACGTCAGTGCCTTCATTGCCCCCACCAAAACCTACATCACCAATTTTTCCAGTGACCCCACAGCACCCAGTCTCATGCAGTGCCTCTTTTAAATCCAGTTCACCTTTAGCAACTCTACCGAACCTGCATCCCTAAGCAACATTAAGAACGCTTCCGTATTTTCTGGACTGTCTCTCTCCCTATGGAAATGGACCCAAGTTCATGACATCTATAGTATTACATACACTAAAAAATCGCCGTTATTGTCCATTTTTTATCAGTATCCTTTGTTAACCCAATTGATGGCTTTAAAATTAATTTACAATGGGGTGTTATGTATTACTGTTCTACAAAAGTCAACAGGAATGTGTGATCTGGTGATCCACTGCAGAAGAATGAACTCATCTAAAGTCCCGGGAATCCGTGATCTGGTTTGATGGTATGGACGCTGAAGGGAGGTCATCATCCCCAGTGGAGACACTCTCCAGGAACCAAAGAGGGAACAGATCTTCTCCTACCTGTAAAGGAGAGGGATCCTGTGGCAAACATAAGGAGGTAAGTGAGAAGGGACCACCAGGCAACAAGCTCACTTCCAGGACCACATATGAATACAGGTTTCCCCTCCAGGTTACATTTTGTTTCCTCTGTCCGGAGGAGAAATGTGTTGCCTGGAACCTAATCTAACCTGGAGGGGAAACCTGTTTTCATACGTGGTCCTAGAAGTAGGCTTGTTGCCTGGTGGTCCCTTCTCACCTACTTATGTTGGCCACAGGATGCCACCTCTTAACAGATGGGAGGAGACTTGTTCCCCCCCTCCCACTTCGGTGCCTGGATAGGGTCTGTAGTGGGGATAATGACCTCCCTTTGCAGAGTCCATACCGCCAAACCATATCTCACAGTGCCGTGACTTCAGATGGCAGCATTTGTTTACCCCAGTTGTCTTCCCGGATAGGCTACGAGATATGGAAGATCCTCCAGAGGACACTTCCATTTCTGTGTTTCCTCTGTCCGGAGGAGATGAGTTGCCTGGAATATAGAAACTGAAGTGTCCTAGAGGATCTTCGTGTTTCCTGACCTTGGGGAGGAACTCCATATCTCACAAGCTGTCCCTGAAGATGACTAAGGTAAACAAATGCCACCATCTAAAGCCCCAGCACTGTGTCGTCTGGTGATATAGTTTGGCGGTAAGAACTCTGTGAAGGGAGGCCAGTGCGGACCTTATCCAGGCCCCCAAAGGGGGAGGGGGGGGGGGGGGGGGACAGGTCTCCTACCTGTAAGGAGGGAGGGATCTTGTAGCCAATATAAGAAGATGAGAAAGGGCCACCAGGCAACAATCCCACTTCCAGGACCACGTATGAGAACTGGTTTTCCCTCCAGGGTAGGTTCCAGGCAACACATCTCCTCTGCACAGAGGAAATACAGAAACTGAAATGTACTGGGAGGATCTTCTTTTAATCTTTAACCCGACAATCTGTTTCTGGATCCTGGGGAGGAGCTCTATCTCTCATAGGCTGTACTGGAAGAAGATTGGGGAAATTAAATGCCGCCATCTAAAGTCCCATGAATGGGTGATTTGGTGACACATACTGTAGAAATACGAACTCCACCATCTGAAGATTACAAATATAGAAGACACAGATATGGAGGTGTCTGTAGTGCATGTTTATTGTTCTTTACATGCAGAGATTGTAAATGATAAATCCAGAGATTTTCAGATTTTATTGCACTAAACCCATTTCCAGCATTCTTAGGAAGCCCCGAACGCACATTTCCAGGATATAGCCGCCCCCTTAATAAAATCTCTTATATTATAAAATTACATTTGTCACAGAAGACCTGGACAGCTAAAACGATATTGCACACAAAATTAATGACATCACTGAAAGCACGATGAGTACCGACAATTCATCTCAGATATTCCTATAATCTTCTAAGTACCTTTAAGTTTAAACCCTCAGCAAGTGCAAGAAAAGGACGGCAATTACTGCAAGATTTGTGGTGTTCAATTTATACACCCCCACCCTCTTAATGTTTTCCCAACAATACAATAGGCTGAGCCCAATAGCTCCTGGATGAAGGCCATTAAGAATCCTGCTTTTCCCTTCTTGGGAGCTGCTAACCAATTCCTGGCTCTTGGGTCGTCACACAGCAGCAACTTACCACCAGGCGTAGGTTACAGCTTCAGGACATCTTATGCTGCTTAGGAAGTGATCTTGAGGGGCAGATCGGTCAGAAACCACAGGTGTATGTAATAACAAATGGCTCTCCGATGAGTAATTCATCTCATAATTTCTTGCAGTTTCATTTATCTAATTACAAGTATGTGACTGTGTAGTAGGTATGGCACATTTTTTATAGTTTGAGTGGCAAAAACTGAAATTCTCTTAATATGCAGATTAGTAGATGATCTCTCTGTAGTGTAACCCAATGACAGCACACTTATTTCTGCCCCCCGGGCTGAGATCAATGCTCTGCCATTCTTCTGAGAACCCTTTTTCATTAAAATTCTTATCTACCCTTTGAAGACCAAAGGAAACTACCCTGAGATCTTCACAATGGTTGGCACTTCAAGGCTAACCATATGAACATTACTATACAGGAACATAGCTGCAAGGTTAGTGTTTTCCTATTATGTAAACTATGGGATGCACCGTGTCTGGTGGTGACACAGTGAATACAACAAACAGAAATGACTGGCCTGAAAGCTGCACCCTTTGCAGTACCTTCCAATCAAAAAAAAATAAGATCAAACAGAACTTACTGACCAGGCCTGACAGCTGCACCCATTGCAGCACCTTCCGAATCAATACAACTGACCAGGCCTGGGATATGCCCCCACCACTGTAGCACCTTCTAATCACTGTAACGGACATCAGACCAAAATGACTAAGATATGCACTCACTGGAGCACCTTTCAATCAATGCAATAAAGGATAAGTTCACCTTTAAAAATAAATTGCACATCTTTTTGCAGGTAAAAAAACTGCATTTATTATTTTTTTTACGTGGAGCATGGAAAGCATTGCACCCGTAATCAGCAGATCGGGGGTGCCATACAGGACTTACGCAGACTTCTCAGTGTATCTGTCTGCTTATACCCCATACGGGCAGACAGATACACGCTGACAGGAAGAGACAATAAACTACCAGAGCACTTAACCGCGCCATGGTAGTTCATTGAAACTACAAGCTGACAGCCACAAAGCCCGTTTGGACTTTAATGAATGGTGGGGCAAGGCGGGTGGAGTCTCGCATGGTCACATCTTATTCAAACAATGATAGCGGGCACCCAGAGAAGATGCCTGACCACTGTCACTAGGGAGGGGGGTAGAGGAGGAGAGGCTGTAGCTGCTGGAACATGTTACATGTTCCACCCTAAATACAGGCGGAACATCTAACATGTTCCAAAAAGTGAACTTATCCTTTAACATCAAACTGACCAGGCCTGAGATCTGCCCTCCATTGTAGTACCTTCTAATCACTACAACTAACACAAAACAGAAATGACTGACCAGGCCTGAGATCTGCCCCCATTGTAGTACCTTCTAATCACTACAACTAACAAAAAACAGAAATGACTGACCAAGTCTGAGATCTCCCCCATTGGAGTACCTTCCAATCACAAGAACACCAAAACAGAAATTACTGACCAGGCCTGAGAGCTGCACCCTTACGGCACCTTTCAATAACAACACCAAACGACTGGCAGGGCCAGAGAGCTGCACCCACTGCAGTACCTTCCAATCAAATCACTTAGAGGGTGATTTGCATAGCTGTATGAAAACACCATCTAAGTCCCTTGTGACATTGCCCAGTCACCGTGCAACAAAAAAATAATTTAAAAGCTTAATTTAAAAAAATTAAATCTTAATTTCTACTATTATCCATAGTTATAAAAACAAGACAAACAGCTTTACAGAGGAGTCTGAACATGTAAGTGAAGCCCAATCTAAGACTTCTAGTGTCATACACATCATAAAATCCTTGCCAAGTGGTTGGCTGCAGAAGCCCCATCAGATGAGGACATGCCCTCATTTCTATCGTTCTATGCAGATTTATCTCATAGGATGACAGAGACAGACATCCTTCCAATTGGAGTGTCATCAGAGAACTTTACACACATTTTTGGCTCTCTATACAGAGGAGGATTTTGTATCAAAGCACACAGGAAGTCTACGTTTTCGGAGCATTCTGAAATATTTTTGGTGCTACAAAAGCCTATTGAAAAGTCAGTCCCTTGAATGCCTCGTGTATGGAGGGGAAACCAAGAGGGAAATCACCAGCACTCCAAAAATGAGTTTGGAGGATTTATTCAGAACACGGCCAACATTTTGGGGGCCTCGCAGAGCTACCTTCCCTTGGGTGACAACTCAACAGAAGGTATACACAGCCAATGATAACCCATAGAGTCCCCTCACTCTGCAATGACATCATAATCTGGCCAAAATGAATGCAAAAAAAAACACCTTACTATGCCCCATTATGGATTCCATCAGATGTTCTGATTTTGGAAGAGTACACAAGCAACTGACTCACTGTTATAAGGCAACAAAAGCCCCAGTTATAGTACATTGCTAGTATACCTTACATACAGTGCTTTGAAGAAGTATTCATACCCCATTGACATTTTCCACATTTTGTCATGTTACAATCAAAAACGCAATTGTATTTTATTGGGATTTTATGTGATAGACCAACACAAAGTGACACATAATTTTGAAGTGGAAGGAAAATGATAAATGATACAAATAAATATCTGAAAAGTGTGGGGTGCATTTGTATTCAACCCCCTTTACTCTGATACCCCCAACTAAAATCTAGTGGAACCAATTGCCTTCAAAAGCCATATAATTAGTAAACTGAGTCCACCTGTGTGTATTTTAATCTCAGTATAAATACAGCTGTTCTGTGAAGCCCTCAGAGGTTAGAGAACCATAGTGAACAAACAGCATCATGAAGTCCAAGGAACACACCAGACAGGTCAGGGATAAAGTTGTGGAGAAGTATAAAGCAGGGTTAGGTTATAAAAAAAATCTCCCAAGCTTTGAACATCTCACGGAGCTATGTTCAATCCACCATCGGAAAATGGAAAGAGTATGGCACAACTGCAAACCTACCAAGCCATAGCCGTCCACCTAAACTGACCGGCCGGGCAAGGAGAGCATTCATCAGAGAAGAGCCAAGAGGCCCATGGTAACTCTGGAGGAGCTGCAGAGATCCACAGCTCAGGTGGGAGAATCTGTCCACAGGACAACTATTAGTCGTGTTCTCCACAAATCTGCCCTTTATGGAAGAGTGACAAGAAGAAAGACATTGGTGAAAGAAAGTCATAAGAAGTCCTGTTTGTAGTTTGTGAAAAGCCATGTGGAGGACACAGCAAGCATGTGGAAGAAGGTGCTCTGGTCAGAGGAGACCAAAATTCAACTTTTTGGCCTAAAAGCAAAACGCTATGTGTAGGGGAAAACTAACACTGCCCATCACCCTGAACACACCATCCCCACTGTGAAACATGGCGGTGGCAGCATCATGTGGTGGGGATGCTTTTCTTCAGCAGGGACAGGGAAGCTGGTCAGAGTTGATGGGAAGATGGATGGAGACAAATACAGGACAATCTTAGAAGAAAACCTGTTAGAGTCTACAAAAGACTTGAGACTGGGCGGAGGTTCACCTTCCAGCAGGACAACGACCCTAAACATACAGCCAAAGCTACAATGGAATGGTTTAGATCAAAGCATATTCATGTGTTAGAATGGCCCAGTCACAGTCCAGACCTAAATCACATTGAGAATCTGTGGCAAGACTTGAAAATTGTTGTTCACAGACGCTCTCCATCCAATCTGACAGAGTTTGAGATATTTTACAAAGAAGAATGGGCAGAAATGTCCTCTCTAGATGTGCAAAGCTGGTAGAGACATCCCCAAATAGACTTGCAGAGAAAGGGGGTTCTACAAAGTATTGACTCCGGGGGGCGCCATACAAATGCCCCCCCACACACAGATTTATTTGTATCATTTATCATTTTCCTTCTACTTCACAATTATGTGACACTTTGTGTTGGTCTATCACATAAAATCCCAATAAAATACATTTACGTTTTTGGTTGTAACATGACAAAATGTGGGAAATATCAAGGGGTATCAAAACTTTTTCAAGACACTGTATATATGTATATTACATGCTATTATGTTTTCTGCTTGTTCATGTGGGCGGGATTATGACATCATTAGGACATCGTGGAGGGACTTCGATTGCTATGGGTCACCACTGACTATATGTGTTTATAGGAAGGGGACCCCTACGAGGCCCTAAAACATTGGACTATATGACATTGCGTGCTGAATAAAATCTTGCACATAAAATTTTGTAGCGTCACTGACCCCCCCTTTGCTGCCGGTTTTGCACCGCGCCCATTACATCACTACGCGCACCCTTCTGAATCATATGTGGTCCAGCACTGTCAGAACCGGGCAGCACCCCAGAAAATGTTGTTATATGGCAGGAGAAGAACATCAGGTGAAAGTTGGACTCCGGGCTCCCCCATCTCCCCTCTAACTGCTCACCTAAGACCAGGGTCACCTGATGCTCTGCTCCCGAGTCTCCTCTCCTGCTTACAGCAGGTGGTCCATGTCACTGCCCGTATAATGTGGACATTTCTTAATCAGTTACCTCCAGCTGCAAGGTCCTCTAAAGGCAATCTGCAACGGTAACGTCAGAGCATGGGGGACCGTCGAGGACCACTTGGCCCAGCAACATCAGCAGCGCTCGATTAGCAGCCCCCCAGAAACAGCACCAGCAAGGGTCATGGACGATGGACTGAGGTGCGTAAATCTTGGTTCACGTGGTAAAACAAACATATAGAATGGATTATAGAGGAATGGGGAAGGGGGTTATGTTTTGCCCAGGCCTAAGAGCTGCACCCATTGCAGCACCCTCCAATCAGATCACTTAGAGGGGAGATTTCCATAGCTGTATAAAAGCATAGAAATACTACAGTCGCTGTGCAGCAAAAAACGAGTGGATTCCCATAGGAGGCTCAACAAACACACAGAATCCACAACTGCTGCCAGTTAAGGGTATTTGTGACCCAAGGGTACCGCTGGCAGGGCCAGGGGATTATGAGGGTTGGGCCATGGATTATTATTAGTAATTAGCTCTCTCCTGACTGGCCAAGCTCCTCAATGCTATACACATGATCTGAATGCCCATGGGTTCCCAGCTGCACAAACTAAGCTACATGACTGGCAGAGAGGCATGGTCGCTCAGCGAATCTTGTATTTTCCAGTTCAGGGTGGAGACTGGACCGGATCCCAGAGCCAGCAACTGCAAGTGCTTAGCTCTTCCCTCTCATTGGCTCAGCAGATAAAGTGCACATCAAGTCCTGAGAGACGTCCTCACTGCAGAGAGCAGGAATCCTTCTCCTCCACCTCCACCTCCTCCTCCTCCCCTTCATGGTCATCCTCTTCCTCGTTCTGTTCCGGATGCGTCTCTTCATCCTGCAGCTTGTCCCTCAACTCCATCAGAAGGTCCCGACTCTCACTGGCTGGCAGGTTACTCAGGTAATATTGAGGGGCAAATTCCACCAACCTGCAGGGGGCAGAGGAGAGATGGGATCAGTGAACGGCACTGTGGTCAGTGGCAGGACGAGGTCCCGGACCTCTCTGCCGAGCCTACACAATACAGATGGGGCAGGATTGGGGTCTCTCTACTGGACACAAACTTCTATTTTCAGTTCTGGTTGGAGTGATGAAGTGTTGCCCCATGATGAGATTCCCCTTTACTTCCTGTTCTGGTGACACTCTCCAGACTGCATTCTCCTATATTCTCATGGAAGGAGATAACGCTCCATTACTTGAACATATTATGGGGAGAGCAGGAAAGCCAGGCTCAGCCAGGACCGGCAGTCAGGAGACACTAACCGATACAATTCTGGTCCACAACTGAATAAAAAGGGAGTTCCCCTTTAAATTACACTGCACCTGGTGGGGGCAGGAGGGACAGAGAAAATCATTATACATTTATCAATTAAAAATATATGAGCTGGCATTGATCTCCTAGTCAGATTCTCCTCGCCAACTTTCTGCACCACCTGGAGCAATTGACCTTCTGTACCATCAGAAGGCGGGGCTTTGAGCTTATTTACCTTTAGGGGTGGGGCTATGATCTACTCTACCACCAACCAAGGGGTGGGGGTATTAACTTCTTTACCATCGGGGTGGGGCTATAAGCTCCTTTACCACTGGGGGTAGGACAGCGATTCCCTACTACCAACCACAGGGCAAAATTATGATCTCTTTTACCCAAGGGGAAAATATGATCTCCATGACCACCCAGAGTGTAGGGCTATGATCTCCATTACCACCCAGGGGGTGGGGCTATGATCTCCATTACCACCCAGGGGGTGAGGCTTTGAGCTCCATTACCACCCAGGGGGCGGGGCTTTGAGCTCCATTACCACCCAGGGGGTGGGGCTATGATCTCCATTACCACCCAGGGGGTGGGGCTATGATCTCCATTACCACCCAGGGGGTGGGCTATGATCTCCATTACCACCCAGGGGGTGGGCTATGATCTCCATTACCACACAGGGGGTGGGGCTATGATCTCCATTACCACCCAAGGAGATGGACTACAATCTCCTTTACCACCAAGGGGTGGGGATATTAGCTTATTTAGCATCAGGGGATATTACCTCCTTTCCCATCAGGGGGCAGGGCTATGATTTCTTTCTCCACCAAGGTGTGGGAATTTTAGCTCCTGTACCATCAGGGGGTGGGGCTATGATGTCCTTAGGGACAGAACAGCGATTCCCAATTAACAACCATGACGCAGAGCTATGATCTCCATTACCACCCAGGAGGTGGTGCTATGATTTCCTTTACCACCCAGGGGGTGGGGCTATGATTTCCTTTACCACCCAGGGGGTGGGGCTATGATTTCCTTTACCACCCAGGGGTGGGGCTATGATTTCCTTTACCACCCAGGGGGTGGGGCTATGATTTCCTTTACCACCCAGGGGGCGGTGCTATGATTTCCTTTACCACCAAGTGGGTGGGGCTATGATCTCCATTACCACCCAGGGGGTGGGGCTATGATCTCCTTTACCACCCAGAGGGTGGAGCTATGATCTCCTTTACCACCCAGGAGGGAGGTTCTATGCTCTCCTTCAGAATGTTCTCCATCTGTCTCTGAACACTCATGAACATGAAGGCAGACAGTACTTCATAAATAGCTCCAACATTGGCCGGGGAGAGTTCTTCCAGGTAACTGACCCAAGCAGACAATATATCAGGAAGTATTTTGGGGGATGGGGGGGTATCTGGATATTACAGAGAATAAATCTCCCCCAATCTGTGTTTTCGGGACGGCCCTGAACACACCCCAGCAGGACAGAAGGGCGGGATCATGAATGAGGGGCCACTCACATTTCAGGGAGGATTTCGGTGGCCACACTGATACAGTTGTCCTGAGTGATGCTGAAGTCATGATAGAGGACCCAGGTCGGGGGAGGGGAGCAGCCATAATACACGGAGGAGGGGTGCAGATAGGCCACATGCTTGTGAGTGAGCATGACGTAGTTCCCTTGTCCGTCCACATCCCGAGCAGCCTGAAAAATGGAACAGCAAGAAATCATCAGTAAGAAATCACCCCGCTGTCCCTCCCGTTATAGACATATATGAGGATATACACACGGCTCTCCTCGCCTCACCTTGAGGAATCCTCCAGACAGCAGGGCCCTGAGGACGTTCAGCATGCACTCCGGGTCGGGGAAGGATGGATCGGTCACTGGCAGTTCGATCCTTGTCATGGTGTCCAGCAGTTCATTGCGGAGCAGGTCAGCCTGGTGCAGAGCGCGGGGACAAACCGCAGCATGGACACACCAACTGTCCCCATCTACACAAAGAAGAAATGGGATGTGTCTACTCGCTGTAGGATTGATTTCTCGGGGTCTAATGAGAGAGATAGCAATTGGGGGACTATTGGGTTATACCGCCGCCTTCAGAAGGGCAAAAAAAATAAATAAAATGGAGACCAGACCAGTATAACCCCCTCCCGCTACCAGCATGCCTCAGTTTTGTAGCAAAGCATGATCATAAACATGGCGGGTGGTGCTTGTCCCCTAACCTCCCTGGCGGTCTGATTTATGAATGTCAAAGCAGTACATTGATTTGCATAGAAATTTGTCGTTTTATATTATAGGCCTGTAATTGTTTTGCATGGAAATTTGTTGGTTTATATTGTAGGCCTGTAATTGTTTTGCATGGAAATTTGTTGGTTTATATTGTAGGCATGTACCATATTTATCGTCGTATAACACGCATCCCAATTTAGGAGGGAATTTTAAGGAAAAAAAAACTTTTAGGAGGGAAGTTGAAGGAAAAAAAACTTACATTTAAATGCCCATCATTGCAGCCATGTCAGTGCAGCCTTGTCAGTGCAGCCTTCCCCAGTGAAGCCTTGTCAGTGCAGCCATGTCAGTGCAGCCATGTCAGTGCAGCCATGTCAGTGCAGCCATGTCAGTGCAGCCTTCCCCAGTGAAGCCATGTCAGTGCAGCCTTCCCCAGTGCAGCCTTCCCCAGTGAAGCCATGTCAGTGCAGCCTTCCCCAGTGCAGCCTTCCCCAGTGCAGCCTTCCCCAGTGCAGCCTTCCCCAGTGCAGCCTTGTCAGTGCAGCCATGTCAGTGCAGCCTTCCCCAGTGCAGCCTTCGTCAGTGCAGCCTTGTCAGTGCAGCCATGTCAGTGCAGCCTTCCCCAGTGAAGCCATGTCAGTGCAGCCTTCCCCAGTGAAGCCATGTCAGTGCAGCCTTCCCCAGTGAAGCCATGTCAGTGCAGCCTTCCCCAGTGCAGCCTTCCCCAGTGCAGCCTTCCCCAGTGCAGCCTTCCCCAGTGCAGCCATGTCAGTGCAGCCTTCCCCAGTGCAGCCTTCCCCAGTGCAGCCTTCCCCAGTGCAGCCTTCCCCAGTGCAGCCATGTCAGTGCAGCCATGTCAGTGCAGCCTTCCCCAGTGCAGCCTTCGTCAGTGCAGCCTTGTCAGTGCAGCCATGTCAGTGCAGCCATGTCAGTGCAGCCTTCCCCAGTGAAGCCTTGTCAGTGCAGCCTTCCCCAGTGAAGCCTTGTCAGTGCAGCCATGTCAGTGCAGCCATGTCAGTGCAGCCTTCCCCAGTGAAGCCTTGTCAGTGCAGCCATGTCAGTGCAGCCATGTCAGTGCAGCCTTGTCAGTGCAGCCTTCCCCAGTGAAGCCTTGTCAGTGCAGCCTTCCCCAGTGCAGCCTTCCCCAGTGCAGCCTCGCATCCTGTGATCCCGGACCCCTGCCATCCTGTCTTTCAAAATTCGCCGACTGCGATTTGAAAATGGCGCCGCCGGCGCCGAAATACACAGAGCCGGTCCTCGGCTCTTCTCGGCAGCTCTCGTTTACTTTCGGCTCCACTCGTAGTCCCGAGCGGAGCTATCCGAACCTAGCCGAGTACACTTGGCTAGGTTCGGGCGGCGCTCGAGTGAAGACGAAAGTGGCCGAGAAGAGCCGAGGACCGGCACTGTGTATTTCGGCGCCGGCGGCGCCATTTTCAAATCGCGGTCGGCGATTTTGAAAATCTGGCAGCTCCGGATCGCAGGGGATCGGCGTATAACACGCACCCGCAATTTTCCCCTGATTTTAAGGGGAAAAAAGTGCGTGTTATACGCCGATAAATACGGTAACTGCTTTGCAGGGAAATTTGTTGTTTTATATTGTAGGCATGTAATTGTTTTGCATAGAAATTTGTTGTTTTATATTGTAGGCATGTAACTGCTTTGCATAGAAATTTGTTGTTTGATATTGTAGGCATGTAATTGTTTTGCAGGGAAATTTGGACACAGCGGGAGGACATCGCAGGATCCTGGGGACAAGGTAAGTACCTGTACCTGGATACTGCGATGCAATCTCAAGTGTGGCTCGGGGTTACAGCTATTGGTACTGAAAATTAACCCCGAGCCACTCTCGGGAATACTGCCACGAAGGTTAATGGTTAAGGATTACATGGTGACCACAAAAATCCTAGTTTATTTCTTGTCCATTGAGAGACCCAATGGTTTCCTGCAACAGCCCAATGGAGGGGCGGACAAAAGCAACACTACCAGGTCCCCCCCCCCAAATAAAACAACAAAAAGGGGGTCTGCCTGTAGCTCAAACAGCTGTCTGAGGGATGTTACTCCTGAAGCTGGCATCAGAGGAGGCCAAAAGCTCCACCTGGTAGGACTGAGAGAAGGTGTGAGCAGAAGACCAGGAGGCATATCTAGGAAAGAGTAGCCTGATGCCAAAGAACCCAAAAAAGGCACCAGGATCTAGTGGAGTGCGCCTTGACAAGACAATCCTCAATCCTTGAGACCTCAAGCTTGGATGATTATATAAACCGTGTACAGATGGTAGAACGAAAAGCTGGTTCACGGTTTTCGATGAACATCAGGAATAATCGACTTTCTGAAGGAAGCAGTAGCTGCTAGGTAGGCCCACACAAAGAAAACACCATTCAGGGAATAGAAAACGAGCTCCTGATGAACTGCAGGTGGGCAGAGGGACAGCAGAAAGATGTCCTGGTTGAGATGCAAAGCCAAAACTACCTTAGATAGAAAGGAATTTCTGGGCCTCAACAGCATCTTGTCCTTGTGTAAGACCTAAAAGGGTTCTGTGCAAAGGCCACTAGTTCAGACACTTGCAGGGGAAAAACACAATGGACTATACAGTATATAAAGAGACTGATGGCTCATCCAATTACAACCCCCTGAGGAAGTCATGTGACCCGGTGACGAAGCATGTAGGGCGGAGCTACACTGGAGGATGTCATCACTATTGGGGAATGCAGGGAGACAATTACTTTGTTGTATAAATGCTGTGCATGAGTCTGGAGCCATTTTTATGCAACAAAGCGATTGTGTTGGGTGCTTTGCAAGCGCTTGGATAATGTGAGAGACACTCTGCTCAAAGTGCTTGATTAAAAAGGAACTGCAGTCTGCTCACATACTTTGTAATAAAAACATCTTTGCCATTCTGAAGCTTCCCTCCAACCACTATTATTTTATATATACTGCGATTCTGTACTTGCCAAAATACGCTGCAGAAATTTCCCTCCACTGAGTCTGGCTGCAGCCAATTTTAACTATGGGCAGCTGAAGCTGCTGCCTGATCACTTCCTGGATTTACACAGACACACAGAGAGGCACAGCTCTGCAGCTCTCATTGGCCCTCTTAAGACTCGCACCCCACCTCCCCTTCCTGGCAAACTCATGAGAGAGAGCTGTGCATGATGTTATAAGCCTAGACTAATGGACAGACAAGAAACAGGAAGTGGGCTGTATAAGGGATTTACTGGCAAAAAAAAAAAATGTTTTACTATCCAAAGATAAAACAACAACAACAACAACAACGGCAGAAGATTTAATAGATGGAAAGTTGAACAAAATGACTGAAGGTCCGCTTTAAGGAATAGAAAGCCATCAGTCTCAGGAAGAACATCCCTTGATGGTGTTAAGGGTCAAAAGCCGCTTCAGACCCACCTACGTAGATATGTCTGATAAAGAATTTCCTGGGGTGAAAGTTTCTTGCCCGGCACCGAGTGGAGTATGCCGTATATGTGAGGTGACAGACCTCGCTAGACTTCTAACTTTCAACATCTTGGGAAATCACCAGTACAGAGATGTTTCTGTCCCTCAGAACCTGGACATCAACAGCAATGCCATTAAAGCAAGCGCTAGAGAAGCAGGGTGGTTAATCAGTCCTTAAGACTGAAGGTTCAGAGCAGAAAAAGTCAATGGAGAGTCTTTGTGGAGTCTTATCAGATCAGAGCCTCACATCCATCTAGACTCATCTATAGCTATAAGCATGATCGGAATACCAGAGGCAAAGCAGATGAGGAAGATGTTTCAGGTGAGAAAAGGGTCAGAGTGTACTGATCCCACAAAGTCACCAGAGCATCCATTGCTTCTGCTAGAGCAGCCTTTCTCAACCTTATAAGCCCAGGGGAAGACTTAAAATTATTTCCAGGTCTCGGGGAATCCCTGATAAAACCTATTCATTGAGGATCAGTGGGAACAATGCCCCTTACTTTGGTGGTCAGTGTAAGAATAGCCCCCTTACAGAGAGCTATAAAGATCAATGGTGTCATACCACTGGCTCCTCCAAGTGGCATTGGCTCAGAACTATGTAGGCACCATCAAACAGGAGGTAAATCAGCCACAGCTCAAGGAACCCCTAGCCACCTTTGGAGGAACCCTAGGGTTCCACGGAACGCTGGTTGAGAATGGCCGTGCTAGAGGATCCTTGTACCTGGAGGCAAACCTATCCATTCTGTTGTTGAACCTGTAGGCCAGGAGGTCCATGTCCGGCATTTCCCACCTGTAAACACAGGTCCTGGATTACCTTCGGGTGTAGGGACCATTCCACCGGGTCTAACGCTTCTGGCTTAGGAAGTCTGCATGCCCATTGTTAATGTCTTGGATATAAAAACGGCGTTCAAAGCTCAAACTTGTGAAGATCTGCCCAAAATGGGAACTGAGCCTCCAGGCCAGAGGAAACTTGTTTTTTAGTGGCAGACAAATTGTTCTGTCCAAGGACTGGACTGACTTGTCCCACAATGACAGAATGTTGTGTTGTAGGGGTCTGGACTACATCGATGGAGGCTACTGTTGGCTCCAGAACTCTCACGTAGAATCGAAGAGTTGAATGACTCCTGGTCTGAATCGTTGGATGACTGGGACTGAAGAGTTCATGTCTGGGGACATTTGGGGAGAATTTGAAGTTTTAGTGGGAAAGGAATGCCCTGAGAGCTCAGTAAAGCTAGCATAGCAGTTAGTACCTTGGTGAACACCCAAGGTGCATGGCTTAAGCCAAGGCAGGGCCACAAACTAAACGTGCAGAGGACCCAGCAAGAGCGAGGAATGAGCCCACCCTGACTGAGCCCTAAGATTCTTTGGTTGAGGAAGATGGGTGGTCCTGCCACATCAGTGGCTCCTTGACAATGGTATCCACAGTGATCCCAAAGAGACCCTGTCCTGCCAAGGTCACGCAGAGTAAGAGCTTCCAGAATTTTGCAGTCCAACCCTTTAAAGTGTTCCCCACATGTGAACGGAGAATCATAAGGGGAATGAGATGGGTACGGCACTCTACAGCTGGTGCTGAGGAAACCCTCATCCCCGGATACAGTAACTCAGCATGGAAGGACCTGCAATCTCCACTTAAAAAAGAAAAAAAAAATCAAAAAGAAGGAGCCAATAAAAAAAAAAACAGAGCAGAGAAAAAGACAATAAACTGAGGCATGTTGGGAGGAGGAGGGGATATCCTGGGCTGGCCCACAATGCCCATTCCTCCAGTAGGCGGCAGTATAACACGACAGTCTCTGAATCCCCGTGTCCCCCAATGGAGAAATAAAGTGAGAATTATAGGGGAATGTTCCCGACATCCCGGGATTGGGGGGTAATCATTGATCATTTGGGGAGTCACAATCACCGAACAGACGGACATCTTCACATGACTCTGTACACTTAGACGGGATTAAACATAGACTTAGCAGACAACCGCCAGACCCTCGGGCATCCAATTACTGTCCCCATTCTCTAGGGTCCAGCGGCTGGCCCCAATCTCAGGCATCCATTTATTGGCCCCCCGGGCTCGGGTGTCCAGCCGCTGGCCCCCGGTCGTGGACATCCAATTACTGTCCCCGTTCTCAGGCGTCCAGTGGCTGGCAACCGGTCTTGGGCACCCAATTACTGGCACCGTTCTCTTGGGTCCAGCGGCTGGCCCCAATCTCGGGTGTCCATTTATTGGCCCCGCTCTCGGGCGTCCAGCGGCTGGCCCCAATCTCGGGTGTCCATTTATTGGCCCCGCTCTCGGGTGTCCAGCGCCTGGCCCCGTTCTCGAGGGTCCGGCATACTAGTAGCATTTACAGTCGATCCTAGCAGTACTCACGCTCCTTGTAATGATCGTACACGTGGATGAGAGTCATGTGATCCCCTTCCGGAAGCTGCAGGTCGCGGCGGGCACACAGGACGGACTCGCTGTGCGGAGGGGGCAGGAAACAGCGGGGAGCAACTACGGCAGGAGAGAGGGGACAATGAGCGGGAAATACAAGGAGAAGAGGACATCAACTACAGCACTGCAAGCTCCACCCACTAATATCTATAACTCCGCCTACTGCGCCAGGATCAATGCATGGAGCCAAGCTGGAAGTAAGATACAGAGAAACAACATGAGAAAAACTTCTACAGAGGGTGCAGTACGCTATAAACCACTACCTCCAATACTTGTCATAGCTCCACCCACTCACATCAATAACTCCACCCACTCACATCAATAACTCCACCCACTAATTTCTACAGAGGGTGCAGTCCGCTATAAACCACTACCTCCAATACTTGTCATAGCTCCACCCACTTACATCAATAACTCCGCCCACTCACATCAATAACTCCACCCACTAATTTCTACAGAGGGTGCAGTCCGCTATAAACCACTACCTCCAATACTTGTCATAGCTCCACCCACTCACATTAATAGCTCCACCCACCAATTTCTACAGAGGGTGCAGTCTGCTATAAACCGCTACTTCCAATACTTGTCATAGCTCCACCCACTCACATCAATAACTCCACCCACTCACATCAATAACTCCACCCACTAATTTCTACAGAGGGTGCAGTCCGCTATAAACCACTACCTCCAATACTTGTCATAGCTCCACCCACTCATATCAATAACTCCGCCCACTTACATCAATAACTCCACCCACTAATTTCTACAGAGGGTGCAGTCCTCTATAAACCACTACCTCCAATACTTGTCATAGCTCCACCAACTCATATCAATAACTCCACCCACTCACATCAATAACTCCACCCACTATGGCCCATACATCTATAGTCATCTTCTTATAATCCAACCCCTATTCATTTCTGTAACTCCACCTACAATATCTTTAACTTATTATAACTCCACCCACTCCTATCCATAACTCCACCTACAACCCACCACAGAGCTGTCTTTTATTTATAACTGCACCTACTATGCTCCATATATTTATCTTTTCCCTCCTTTATCCCCACCCACCAATCTATACAACTCCACCCACTTATCCGCCTACTATGCACTGCTCATCTATCCTTTACTTCGTAAAACTCCACCCACTCGTATCTATAACTCCACCTATGACACAACATATATTATTTACTTATAACTCCGCCCACTAATTTCTACAGCTTCACCTACTAGGCTTCTTATATTTATCCTTTTTGTCTTCTAACCCCACCCACTAATCTTTATAACTCCACCCACTCACAGCTCCACCCACTACTCACATATATCCATCTTTGACATATAACTCCACCCACTAATTTCTACAACTCCACCTACTAAAGCTCTATATATTCATCCTTTCCTTCTTACAACCCCGCCCACTAATCTCTAACTCCACCCACTACTCACCATTTATGTATGTTATCTATAGCTCCTCCCACCCATATGTAGAACAACACCTACCATGCCATTTATATTTACCCCCTCCCCTTTTTATAACCCCACCCACTAGTCTTTATAACTCTGCCCACTGATCCTATGACACCATGGTTCCTCCACTCCACTATGACTTCAGACTTTCCTCTCAGCCCGCCACCAATCAGTACAAAGCGTCCTGCTTATAGAGGCCAGCACAGTAGTTGCACTTTGTAGTGATGGTGGCACCCTCAGTATTTGCACTTTGTAGTGATGGTGACGCCCTCAGTAGGAAACGTCCTTTGTCAGTGCTCACTCCTACATTCCCCCCTCCCCCCCCCCCCCTTAGCACCTTACACATACCGCTTAGCATGGCGGCCAACGTCAGCATCTCACTGACGCACTGGAATTCGCAGGCCGCGATGAGAGATTTGGAGATCTGAGGATCCAGAGGAAACTCTGACATGACAATTCCAACCTCGGACAGATTGCCATCGTCATCCAGTGCTGCCAAGTAATCCAGATCTTCAAGAGCCTGCATGAGGAACTCCGGAGCTGAGGAGAGAGAGAGAGAGAATACTACATTGAATGACTGGGGGGGAGGGGGGAGGGAATCCTCCAGAGTATGGAGGGGGTCTAGCCAGGCAGCACGCCACCTCTTACCAGGCCGGTCCAGAAAGTCACACTGTCCAAGGTCAGCGATGTCCAAACGTTTCAGCAGCAGAACCATACGACTCAAGTTCTCCTGCAGAATCCGAGGAGGAGAAAACTCCAACATCCGACTCTCGAAGGTGCTCTCAGGATACAAGCGGTAACAAATCCCTAGAGAGGGAAGAGGGATTCCATATTACTACTCAATGTGAAAATTGACAGTCGGGTTATACTGCCACCTACAGGAGGATCTACACACTCACAACCCCTCCCACTCCCAGCATGACTTAGTTTTGTGCAAAAGAATATCATCTTAAAAAAAAGAGGGGAAAACGGCTGTGGCTCTCAATGAAATGGAGAGTACAAAAAAAAAAAAAAAAACGATTTTCTCTCGTGTCAACTGAGGTACCAGAATTAAGAGATGGTCAGGACTTCCAAAACCAGTCCAACTGAGGGGTGGGCAACAGCAACATAACACTAACAGGCTTACAACACACAGAACGGGGGGCTGCCTACAGCTCAACAATCACCTGAAGGACCTTACACCCAAAGCTGGTATCAGATGAGGCCTGGATATCCCCCTGAAGGACCTTAAAACGAAAGCGGTTATCAGATGAGGCCTGGATATCCCCCTGAAGGACCTTACACCCGAAGCTGGTATCAGATGAGGCCTGGATATCCTCTTGAAGGACCTTACATCCGAATCTGGTATCAGATGAGCCCTCGATATCCCCCTGAAGGACCTTACACCTGAAGCTGGTATCATATAAGTCCTAGATATCCCCCTGAAGGACCTTACACCTGAAGCTGGTATCAGATGAGGCCTGGATATCCCCTTGAAGGACCTTACATCCGAAGCTGGTATCAGATGTGGCCTGGATATCCCCCTGAAGGACCTTACACTTGAAGCTGGTATCAGATGAGGCCTGGATATCCCCCTGAAGGACCTTACAGCTGAAGCTGGTATCAGATGAGGCCTGGATATCCCCCGGAAGGACCTTACACCTGAAGCTGGTATCAGATGAGGCCTGGATATCCCCCTAAAGGACCTTACACCTGAAGCTGGTATCAGATGAGGCCTGGATATCCCCCTGAAGGACCTTACACCTGAAGCTGGTATCAGATGAGGCCTGGATATCCCCCTGAAGGACCTTACACCTGAAGCTGGTATCAGATGAGGCCTGGATATCCCCCTGAAGGACCTTACACCTGAAGCTGGTATCAGATGAGGCCTGGACATGCACCTGAAGGACCTTACACCTGAAGCTGGTATCAGATGAGGCCTGGACATGCACCTGAAGGACCTTACATTCGAAGCTGGTATCAGATGAGGCCTGGATATCCCCCTGAAGGACCTTACATCTGAAGCTGGTATCAGATGAGGCCTGGATATCCCCCTGAAGGACCTTACACCTGAAGCTGGTATCAAATGAGGCCTGGATATCCCCCGAAAGGACCTTACACCTGAAGCTGGTATCAGATGAGGCCTGGATATCCTCCTGAAGGACCTTACGCCCAAAGCTGGTATCAGATGAGGCCTGGATATCCCCCTGAAGGACCTTACATCTGAAGGTGGTATCAGATGAGGCCTGGATATCCCCCTGAAGGACCTTACACCTGAAGCTGGTATCAGATGAGGCCCGGACATCCACCTGAAGGACCTTACACCTGAAGCTGATATGAGATAAGGCCTGGACATCCACCTGAAGGACCTTACACCAGAAGCTGGTATTCAATGAGGTCTAGAGACCCACTTGAAGGACCTTACACCCAAAGCTAGGACCAGATGAGGTCTGGACACCCACTTGAAGGACATTATACCTGAAGCTGGTTTTAGATGAGGTCCGGACATCCATCTGGTAGAACATATAGAACATATAGAACATGAAAAGAAAGGATGAAGAGGTTGGAAGGGAGGGGCGTTGTCATCCTAGTTTACGGTTTCTTTTCTTCTTGCATTCTTTATTAAGTTTTGTGATAAAAGTGACAAAAAATGCTGTATGTGCATATGCTGATTTGCAAATGTATGCATAGAAATCCTATTTCTTATTGACATGTACGCTTTTGGATTATATACCTTCAGATTTGTATTTTCTTGGTATGTACGACAATAAAACTCTTTTAAATAAAAAAAAAAAAAAAAGAAGAAAAGATGCAGAAAAGTCGAAGAAGCACCCACAGATCTACAGTGGAGTATGCTTTGACAGGACAGGGGGGAGGGGGGATGCCAATCCTAAAGACTATAATAGCTTGAATGATAGAAGAAAAGAAAGGTTCTCCTTTACGGGGACAGTCAGAAATTACTGAGTCAGTCCTAATGGAAGAAGTAGTCGGGACGTAAACCAGTACAGTACAAACCACATCCAGACAATGGAGGAAGATCTCCTTCTGATGAATTGGAGCCGGACAGAGAGATGGAAGAAAGATGTCCTAGTTGAAGTGAAAGGACAAAAGTATCCAAAACAAGTCCAGAGGCACCTTGTCGCGCAAGACTGGAAGGGGTTCTTTCCATGATAAGGCCACCAGTTCTGACAATCGCTTCGAAGAGGTGACGGCAATGAGGAACCATGTAAGTTGGAGTGGAAAGGGGGACTATCCTGAATGGGTTCAAAAGGGTGATTTCTGAAGTGCCAAGAGAACCCAAATCAGACCCCAAAGAGTCACTGGGAGGCACACAGGGGAAGCCATATGGGAGACACCCTGCACAAAGGTCTTAAATAATGGAGGGCTAGCGTTCTCTGGAACAAGATGGCAAGTGCAGAGACCTAACCCTTGTTGATGCCAAATGCTGACCTTGACCTATTTGCAGAAAGGCCAGAATTCGTACTATGGAGAAATCTCATGAGGATGAGTTTCTCTTCTCGCACCAAGTGAAGTATGCCTTCCATGTGCGATAGTAGACCTTGTGTGAAATAGACTTCCTAACCTTCACAGAACCAGAGATGCCCCTGTCTCTCAGAACCTGGAATTTAACAGCCATGGCATTAATGCTAGCGATCGTAAAGGAGGGGGGTAAACAGGTCCCAGAGGCAGAAGATCTGGAGGAGGCCACAAGGCATCTATCAAAAGAATATAGGTGGAAGTACCACATCTGATTCAGCGATATAAGGATTGCTGGAACACCCACCCTCTCATTCTGTAAAGCAGACAAGGAAGAAGACTCAGGTAGGAGCTATGATGTTGATCAGAACGTGTCGACTGCTCCCTCAACATGAGATTGTACAGATGTCCCACAATCTTGAGGAAAACTCAAGCTGCAGAAGATAGGGCCCACAGCTAAGTGCAGGAATTGATGACATGGGGATGTGCAAGTCTTCACAGTGAAATGAGGCTTTGACAGACTTGGCTGGTTCCATCGATTTAAGACCTTAAGACACAAGAGGGGACAGGTTCCAAGGAGGACATGGCCATAGATGTTATGCCTGACTCCTAACATCTAAGGGAGCAAAAGGTGAGAGGTTGTGCTGGTCAAAAAGACATAGCAGAATATATTAGGTCTCAAGTAACAAAAAGAGGAAGGGAAGACTGGCTTCCAAGCTACCTTGTTCCCACATGGAAGAAGAATCCAAAGTGCCTCTTCTGATGGGAACAGAATGAGGATTTGATTCCCAGAAGGGGAACCTTCTTATTTAGAAGGATAGAGCTCAGGATGGCCAAAAGGTTCTACAGGAGCCTAAGTGGGCACCCAGGAAGAGCTCTCTGCGGCCTGCACAAAGAGTGCTAGGTCTGGGATATAAGGAGAAGGTGTGCAGTGTCAACCAGGACCTACCAGGTCCTAGCTGAAATGGTGTAAGCAGGGCTAAGCGGAAGGATATACAGAATAGAGGGACATGTAGAGAATTCAGAATGAGGCTCCCTATCAGACCACTAGGTGGAGCCAGTCTACCAAAGACTACAGAGCAGGGGCAAATCAACCTGCCTGAATATAACGAGGGGGGCATCCAACACAAGCATAGGGAATATCTGGGGAGCAAGAATAGGGATCCTGGGGTAGCTTACTCTCCAGGAAAGAAAGTTCAGCATTTCCTCAACCTAAAAGGGCAGCTATTGGAGATGTACGTTCACATTAGGCTGAGGGCCCCTTTATAACAGGACAATGAATTTATTGCAGTAGTAGTATGGCCATTTGTGAAAGATTCCCAGAGTCACCAGATCCTACCCAAACCCACAGTAACATGGTGAGGAGGCTCTGCCGGGGCAGGAATAGATCTGTGCAACCGGCAGCTGCCAACTCGCCCATTAACCCTGAGGAGGTCCAAGTCCATTCAACCCCTGAGGGCAAAATGTGATTTATAACCTTCTAATCAAAAGGTCTTACTAAGGGGTGTGACACACAAGGTGAAGGGTGAATGGTTCCAACACAGAAGGGTTAAACCAAGAAGTAAGACATTGATTGGTGGTGGAGGATCTAGAACAGTGCTGGTTATGGTTTGGATCTCTAGGATTTCATGGAGAAGTTATGGCCGATGTCTGGAATGACGTGACGGGGGAAATGAGGAGACAGAGCGGCACTATCAGCGGTTATCATGGAGGGTGTGAGTCACTGATCGATGTTGGCAGCTCAGATAAGGATCGGGGCAGGTCAAAAGATTTACTGCAACAGCCATATAAAAGGTGACTCACTATCCCGAACTGTCAACAAGGACAAGGAAATCAATAAGAGACCTGTACACCTGTACCCGATGAGCCACTTCTGTATGTCCTGTACACCTGTACCCCATGAGCCACTTCTGTATGTCCTGTACACCTGTACCCTATGAGCCACTTCTGTATGTCCTCTACACCTGTACCCCATGAGCCACTTCTGTATGTCCTCTACACCTGTACCCCATGAGCCACTTCTGTATGTCCTCTACACCTGTACCCCATGAGCCACTTCTGTATGTCCTGTACCCTATGAGCCACTTCTGTATGTCCTCTACACCTGTACCCCATGAGCCACTTCTGTATGTCCTCTACACCTGTACCCTATGAGCCACTTCTGTATGTCCTCTACACCTGTACCCCATGAGCCACTTCTGTATGTCCTCTACACCTGTACCCCATGAGCCACTTCTGTATGTCCTCTACACCTGTACCCCATGAGCCACTTCTGTATGTCCTCTACACCTGTACCCCATGAGCCACTTCTGTATGTCCTGTACACCTGTACCCCATGAGCCACTTCTGTATGTCCTGTACACCTGTACCCTATGAGCCACTTCTGTATGTCCTCTACACCTGTACCCCATGAGCCACTTCTGTATGTCCTCTACACCTGTACCCCATGAGCCACTTCTGTATGTCCTCTACACCTGTACCCCATGAGCCACTTCTGTATGTCCTGTACCCTATGAGCCACTTCTGTATGTCCTCTACACCTGTACCCCATGAGCCACTTCTGTATGTCCTCTACACCTGTACCCTATGAGCCACTTCTGTATGTCCTCTACACCTGTACCCCATGAGCCACTTCTGTATGTCCTCTACACCTGTACCCGATGAGCCACTTCTGTATGTCCTCTACACCTGTACCCCATGAGCCACTTCTGTATGTCCTCTACACCTGTACCCTATGAGCCACTTCTGTATGTCCTCTACACCTGTACCCTATGAGCCACTTCTGTATGTCCTCTACACCTGTACCCCATGAGCCACTTCTGTATGTCCTGTACCCTATGAGCCACTTCTGTATGTCCTCTACACCTGTACCCCATGAGCCACTTCTGTATGTCCTCTACACCTGTACCCTATGAGCCACTTCTGTATGTCCTCTACACCTGTACCCCATGAGCCACTTCTGTATGTCCTCTACACCTGTACCCGATGAGCCACTTCTGTATGTCCTCTACACCTGTACCCCATGAGCCACTTCTGTATGTCCTCTACACCTGTACCCTATGAGCCACTTCTGTATGTCCTCTACACCTGTACCCTATGAGCCACTTCTGTATGTCCTCTACACCTGTACCCCATGAGCCACTTCTGTATGTCCTGTACCCTATGAGCCACTTCTGTATGTCCTCTACACCTGTACCCCATGAGCCACTTCTGTATGTCCTCTACACCTGTACCCTATGAGCCACTTCTGTATGTCCTCTACACCTGTACCCCATGAGCCACTTCTGTATGTCCTCTACACCTGTACCCGATGAGCCACTTCTGTATGTCCTCTACACCTGTACCCCATGAGCCACTTCTGTATGTCCTCTACACCTGTACCCTATGAGCCACTTCTGTATGTCCTCTACACCTGTACCCTATGAGCCACTTCTGTATGTCCTCTACACCTGTACCCTATGAGCCACTTCTGTATGTCCTCTACACCTGTACCCTATGAGCCACTTCTGTATGTCCTGTACCCTATGAGCCACTTCTGTATGTCCTGTACCCTATGAGCCACTTCTGAGGGTCCGTCTACTCTACTGCCTGAAATCGGCTGGGGGGCCGTCTACTCTACCGCCTGAAATCGGCTGGGGGGCCGTCTACTCTACCGCCTGAAATCGGCTGGGGGGCCGTCTACTCTACCGCCTGAAATCGGCTGGGGGGCCGTCTACTCTACCGCCTGAAATCGGCTGGGGGGCCGTCTACTCTACCGCCTGAAATCGGCTGGGGGGGGCCGTCTACTCTACCGCCTGAAATCGGCTGGGGGGGCCGTCTACTCTACCGCCTGAAACCGGCTGGGGGGCCGTCTACTCTACCGCCTGAAACCGTCTGGGGGGCCGTCTACTCTACCGCCTGAAATCGGCTGGGGAGCTGTCTACTCTACCGCCTGAAAATCGGCTGGGGGGCCGTCTACTCTACCGCCTAAAAATCAGCTGGGGGTCCGTCTACTCTACTGCCTGAAAATTGGCTGAGGGTCCCTCTACTCTACCGCCTGAAATGGACTGAGGGGCCGTCTACTCTACCGCCTGAAATCGGCTGGGGGGCCGTCTACTCTACCGCCTGAAATCAGCTGAGGGGCCGTCTACTCTACCGCCTGAAATCGGCTGGGGGGCCGTCTACTCTACCGCCTGAAATCAGCTGAGGGGCCGTCTACTCTACTGGATCCATCAACTCTACTGCCTGATATACAAAACCCGACTAGACCCTCATACAGAAGACAAGGCTCTGGGACCCTCGTACAGAAGAGAAGATGATAGGAGATACAGATGGTCTTTCATTGGGTAGTGGAAAATGCTCCCTCCTGAAGGCTTCATCCGGACCTCCTATGTCATGCCAATCTTCCCCATATGAAGATGACCCACGGGACACCCTCATACTGCGACACCCCATTATTTATTTACCATCGGGTCCCTGCGCTCTCATCCTTCGGATCTCGGCTCTGGATTTACTGATCAGACGTTGGACCTGAGAATCGGCACGAATTCGGGGATTGTAAACCTGGAAGAGAAGACGTCAGAGAAGATAACGAACATCACAGAGCTACATGTCGGCAAAGCGCTACACCGGCCGGACCCCGTGTGTCCCCCCCCCCCGCTGTATACTATATCTGATAGAGGAGAGCCATGTCCCGCTCACTAGGTGTGTTCTCCCTCCCCCGCTGTATCCGACAGAGGAAAGCCGTAGTGGGATATCACCATAGCTCCTCGGAGGAGGTCCCTTTCACCCCACAGTGGGCGGAGGAAAGGAGCGGTCTTGGTGTCATTACATTCCAGTCATCAATACTCACAGATTGCACCTCACTCCCGGTATCGATGACGAATTGTATCCCGGTCAGAGAGAAGGATAACTCGGCCACGGCGGTTGTGAGGAAGACATGGCGCTGGTAGTCGGAGTCGCCATGGGACGCCTCGTAGACGCTCTGTATAGAGGAGCCAGCACTGGGGAGAAGAGCCATCGGCAGCAGGGAGCCCAGACTGGGACTCAGGGACACGGACTCGGTGAGGAGCGCCGCCGAGCACCTCTGTACTTCCTGTGAAGAAGAAGCCGACATCCGTCACCCCCCCTGATATCGGGGTACACACCCCAACCCCCATCATACAGATATTGAGGTACACCCCCCATAATACAGATATCGGGGTATACACCCCAACCCCCATCATACAGATATTGAGGTACCCCCCCCCCCCATAATACAGATATCGGGGTACACAACCCCAACCCCCATCATACAGATATCGGGGTACACACCCCAACCCCCATCATACAGATATCGGTGTACACACCCCAACCCCCCACCATACAGATATCGGGGTACACACCTCAACCCCCTACCATACAGATATCGGGGTACGCACCTCAACCCCCATCATACAGATATCGGGTTACACCCCCAACCCCCATCATACAGATATCGGGGTACACCCCCCAACCCCCCACCATAGATATCGGGGTACACACCCCAACCCCCATCATACAGATATCGGGGTACACACCCCAACCCCCATCATACAGATATCGGGGTACACACCCCAACCCCCATCATACAGATATCGGGGTACGCACCTCAACCCCCATCATACAGATATCGGGGTACACCCCCCAACCCCCATCATACAGATATCGGGGTACAACCCCCAACCCCCCACCATAGATATCGGGGTACACACCCCAACCCCCATCATACAGATATCGGGGTACACACCCCAACCCCCCACCATACAGATATCGGGGTACACACCTCCAACCCCCCAGCATACAGATATCGGGGTACACACCCCTATCATACAGATATCAGGGTACACCCCGCCCCCCCATCATACAATCACACACACCTCCTCACTGGCCAGGAACACCAGCACGTCCCCGGGCTCATTCCTCCGGTGGATATCCAGCACCATGTGACAGGCCGCCATCACCTGGTCATGTGACTGAGACGGCCGGTACACCACGTCCGGCATGTGATCCCGGCCCGGAACCGTCACCACGGACGTACCCGACCCAAGGAACTCCAGCAGACGGGGCTGCAGAGCCGGCGAGGTCATGACCACCAGGCGCAGGGCGGCTCTCTGCCGAATGATGTCCTTAAAGAGGCCCAGCAGGAGGTCGGTGGCCACCGTCCGCTCGTCCACCTCATCCAGGATCACCACACTGGCCGTCTGCATCAGAGGGTTGGAGGTCAGTTCCTGGAGGAGCAGGGAGTCCCAGCAGAACCTACCGGAGAAGAAACCACAAGGTGTAAGAAACCTGGATAAGACTGACCACCACACCAACCTGGAGGGTGGATGTACACAGCCACATACAGTCCTGCTCAAAAGTCTGCACACCCTGCCAGAGATTGTGACATTTTGGCATTAATATTGAAAATATGACCGATCGTGCCAAAAAACTGTCTTTTATTTAAGGATAGCGATCACAGGAAGTCATTTATTATCACATCATTTTTTGGATCTTTTTTTAAATCATAATGATAACAGAAATCACTCAAATGGCCCTGATAAAAAGTTGACATACCGCGGAATGTTTGGCCTTGGTACAGACACAGAAGGCGGCACACAGAGGGTTAAAATGGCGATTAAAGGTTAATTTCACACAGTTTGTGGCTTTTTAAATCACAATTGGTGTCTGTGTATAAATAGTCAATGAGTTTATCTCTCACATGGATGCGCTAAGCAGGCTAGACACTGAGCCATGAGGAGGTAGAAAAGAACAGTCAAAAGACCTGCGTAACAAGGTAATGAAACTTTACAAGGATGGAAGAGGATATAAAAAAGATATCCAAAGGCTTGAATATGTGAATTTTTGGCACGATCGGTCATATTTTCAATATTCATTTCACAATTTCTGCCAGGGTATGCAAACTTTTGAGCACAACTGTATCTCAACATGGCCAAGTAGACTGCAAAGGTATGGATACCTTGCCATGACCCAATGGCCATAACCCTACCACTGGGTCATAGTGGTAGGGTTATGGCCATTGGGTCATGGCAAGGGCTGTGGGGATTTCGCTGTTGGGACATGGTAAGGGCCACTGGTCATGGCGGTAGGGTTGTGGTTAAGGCTGTGAGATTAAGGTCTATAGGGTTATGGTTAGGGCTGTACAGTTATGGGTAAGGCTAGGGTAAGGGCTGTTGGGTCATGGCAGTAGGATTATGGTAAGGGCTGTTGGGTCATGGCAGTAGGGTTATGGTAAGGGCTGTTGGGTCATGGCGGTAGGGTTATGGTAAGGGCTGTTGGGTCATGGCGGTAGAGTTATGGTAAGGGCTGTTGGGTCATGGCGGTAGGGTTGTGGTAAGTGCTGTTGGGTCATGGCGGTAGGGTTATGGTAAGGGCTGTTGAGTCATGGCGGTAGGGTTATGGTAAGGCTCTTGGGTTATGGCGGTAGGGTTATGGTATGGGCTGTTGAGTCATGGCGGTAGGGTTATGGTAAGGCTGTTGGGTCATGGTGGTAGGGTTATGGTAAGGCTGTTGGGTCATGGCGGTAGGGTTATGTTATGGGCTGTTGAGTCATGGCGGTAGGGTTATGGTAAGGCTGTTGGGTCATGGCGGTAGGGTTATGGTATGGGCTGTTGGGTCACGGCGGTAGGGTTTTGGAATGGGCTGTTGGGTCACAGCGGTAGGGTTTTGGTATGGGCTGTTGGGTCATGGCGGTAGGGTTTTGGTATGGGCTGTTGGGTCACGGCGGTAGGGTTTTGGAATGGGCTGTTGGGTCACGGCGGTAGGGTTTTGGTATGGGCTGTTGGGTCATGGCGGTAGGGTTTTGGTATGGGCTGTTGGGTCATGGCGGTAGGGTTATGGTAAGGCTGTTGGGTCATGGCGGTAGGGTTATGGTAAGGGCTGTTGGGTCATGGCGGTAGGGTTATGGTAAGGGCTGTTGGGTCATGGCGGTAGGGTTATGGTAAGTGCTGTTGGGTCATGGCGGTAGAGTTATGGTAAGGGCTGTTGGGTCATGGCGGTAGGGTTATGGTAAGGCTGTTGGGTCATGGCGGTAGGGTTATGGTATGGGCTGTTGGGTCATGGCGGTAGGGTTTTGGAATGGGCTGTTGGGTCATGGCGGTAGGGTTTTGGAATGGGCTGTTGGGTCATGGCGGTAGGGTTTTGGTATGGGCTGTTGGGTCATGGCGGTAGGGTTTTGGTATGGGCTGTTGGGTCATGGCGGTAGGGTTTTGGTATGGGCTGTTGGGTCATGGCGGTAGGGTCATGGTAAGGGCTGTTGGTATGGGCTGTTGGGTCATGGCGGTAGGGTCATGGTAAGGGCTGTTGGGTCATGGCGGTAGGGTTATGGTAAGGGCTGTTGGGTCATGGCGGTAGGGTTATGGTAAGGGCTGTTGGGTCATGGCGGTAGGGTTATGGTAAGGGCTGTTGGGTCATGGCGGTAGGGTTATGGTAAGTGCTGTTGGGTCATGGCGGTAGAGTTATGGTAAGGGCTGTTGGGTCATGGCGGTAGGGTTATGGTAAGGCTGTTGGGTCATGGCGGTAGGGTTATGGTATGGGCTGTTGGGTCATGGCGGTAGGGTTTTGGAATGGGCTGTTGGGTCATGGCGGTAGGGTTTTGGTATGGGCTGTTGGGTCATGGCGGTAGGGTCATGGTAAGGGCTGTTGGGTCATGGCGGTAGGGTTTTGGTATGGGCTGTTGGGTCATGGCGGTAGGGTCATGGTAAGGGCTGTTGGGTCATGGCGGTAGGGTTTTGGAATGGGCTGTTGGGTCATGGCGGTAGGGTTTTGGTATGGGCTGTTGGGTCATGGCGGTAGGGTTATGGTAAGGCTGTTGGGTCATGGCGGTAGGGTTATGGTAAGTGCTGTTGGGTCATGGCGGTAGGGTTATGGTAAGTGCTGTTGGGTCATGGCGGTAATGTTATGGTAAGGGTGTGGATGGGAGTACAATGACACAGAATGTAAATTGGGGTGGATAGAGTGGAAAGAGTTTGGGGAAGTAGGAAGAGTTTGGAGAAGAGCTCGGGAAAGTGGGAAGAGTTCAGGAAGGTGGATAGAGTTCGGGAAGTGGGAATTAAGTGGTGGAGGGGAGGTAGGTGTGCGGGGAGATACACCATTCGTGTAGATGAACTGACAGACGGGGGATGTGAGGATTGCTCTGGAGGGTTCCTTCACCTGTCTGGGGACCCGATCCCAGGAAGATTGTATTGCCAGGACTGTCCCTGAAGGGAGAATGACTTCTGTACTCAAACTGTGCCACCCTCCTCCCCTTATCCCCCCAGTACCCCCCCCCCATGTGTCAGTGGAGGTCCAGACCCCCGGCTCACCTCAGTATGGTGTTGGGGGTGGTGCAGTCCTCATGAGGGACAGAGAAGCCAACTTCATGGCCGAGGTTCAGGTCCATCTCATCCGCCACTCGGACGGCCAGGCTGAAGGCGGCGGCAGCGTGAGGCTGGGAGGAGATAACGGCGCCCTCCGAGTATTCCTGGGAGAGAGCGAACTCCGCACACCACTGAGGAACCTGAGAGGACACAGAGGTCACATGACATGGGGTACAGGGGCCCTGAATACCCCAACATACACCCTGAGTGAGCACCCTTCACCTGAGATAGGGGCCCTATATATCCTGACATACACACTGTGCCAGGTATGGGGCCCCTGTACCTCCAAACACCGGGACACTAAAGGGCCACTATACCTCCAAACACCGGGACACTAAGGGGCCACTATACCTCCAAACACCGGGACACTAAGGGGCCACTATACCTCCAAACACCGGGACACTAAGGGGCCACTATACCTCCAAACACCGGGACACTAAGGGGCCACTATACCTCCAAACACCGGGACACTAAGGGGCCACTATACCTCCAAACACCGGGACACTAAGGGGCTACTATACCTCCAAACACCGGGACACTAAGGGGCCCCACCAGCCACACATACTGAAGGTACAGACAGAACCCATTATAGCGCCCCCTGGAGATCCTGACACACCATGATAGAGCACAATGTACAGTAACTGGGCCCCCCCGATCCTGGCATAGACAGGGCCCCCCACATCTAGAAGGATCGGTATGACAGTCACCTGTGTGCTCCGCCCAGACCCCGCCTCTCCACTGACGAGGACGATGTTGTTGCCCTGCAGACTCTCCAGGAATTGGTATTTCACCCCCCAAACCGGCAACATCCGGCGCCCAGCCAGGAAGAGGTAATAGCGGGAGGAGAAGGGGAGACCATCAAAGGGGTTCTGTTCAAGATCTCCATCCTCCTTCCCCTCATCTTCGTCCTCCAGAATCACCACCTCCTCCTCCCGATCCTCTGAAGGGACCTTCTCTGACTCCTCCTCCCGATCCTCTGAGGGGACCTTCTCCTCATCTTCATCCCGATCCTCTGAGGAGACCTTCTCCTCATCTTCATCCCGATCCTCTGAGGAGACCTTCTCCTCATCTTCATCCCGATCCTCTGAGGAGACCTTCTCCGACTCCATCCTGACTGTAAGAGAAGAGAATCATATGACAGACATGACTACCACTGAGGAGCCCCGGGACAGACATGCCTACCACTGAGGAGCCCCGGGACAGACATGCCTACCACTGAGGAGCCCCGGGACAGACATGCCTACCACTGAGGGGCCCCGGGACAGACATGACTACCACTGAGGAGCCCCGGGACAGACATGACTACCACTGAGGAGCCCCGGGACAGACATGCCTACCACTGAGGAGCCCCAGGACAGACATGCCTACCACTGAGGGGCCCCGGGACAGACATGACTACCACTGAGGAGCCCCGGGACAGACATGCCTACCACTGAGGAGCCCCGGGACAGACATGCCTACCACTGAGGGGCCCCGGGACAGACATGACTACCACTGAGGGGCCCCGGGACAGACATGACTACCACTGAGGGGCCCCGGGACAGACATGACTACCACTGAGGGGCAACGGGACAGACATGACTACCACTGAGGAGCCCCGGGACAGACATGACTACCACTGAGGGGCCCCGGGACAGACATGACTACCACTGAGGGGCCCCGGGACAGACATGACTACCACTGAGGGGCCCCGGGACAGACATGACTACCTCTGAGGGGCCCCGGGACAGACATGACTACCACTGAGGGGCCCCGGGACAGACATGACTACCACTGAGGGGCCCCGGGACAGACATGACTACCTCTGAGGGGCCCCGGGACAGACATGACTACCTCTGAGGGGCCCCGGGACAGACATGACTACCACTGAGGGGCCCCGGGACAGACATGACTACCACTGAGGGGCCCCGGGACAGACATGACTACCTCTGAGGGGCCCCAACATACAGATCTGGTAGAAGCATACAGCAAGTGAAAGCTGGGATAAGAATTAGTGATCCTGAGGATCTAAATGCCACAGAAGATCCATTATTATATCTGGGCTCTCCCTAACAACCAATCAGATCTGACTTTACACCCTGACCAATGACAGCCGAGTTCTAATTGGCTGCTCTGTACAGAGGGATGTCCCCTCCCCCCACCGTCCCCATCACACATACATCTCACAGGGTGTCACTTCTGGGTGGCTGCTGAGTGATCTTCCATGTCTTCCGCCCTCACTGACACCCACTTCCGGCTCATTCACCGGCACTTCCGCCCTCACCGACACCCACTTCCGGCTTACTCACCGGCACTTCCGCCCTCACTGACGCCCACTCCTGCCTGAGCTACCCGGACTTCCGCCCTCACTGACATCCACTTCCGCCCTCACTGATCTAAACTTTCGCTCTCACTGACATCCACTTCCGCCTGAGCTCCCCGGACTTCCGCCCTCACGAAGAGGCACTTCTTTGAAATCATTTTCTGTCCGCCCGATTCCCACATTTCCCGACCCGCCAGATCACACGGAACAACAGCAACCGACAGTCACTGTCCGGACACTGGAGGGAAAGTTCAAGGCAGAGAGAGATAGCGAGGGTAATACGTCACACGGCCGCCATTTTGCCGGAGACCCGTCCGCCATGTTGGGTGTGACGGGGGGGGGAGTCCTGCAGACAGCAGAGCTGAGTGTGGAGGGGCAGGGGAGAGGCGCCTCTAGCTGTACAATTATCACAGTTTTAACCACTTCAGCCCCAAGACTCTGTCTGAGATTTGTTGTTTACAAGTTAAAATCTGTTTGTTTTTTTTGCTAGAAAATGACTTAGATCCCCCAAATATTAAATATTTTTTCTAACACCCTAGAGAATAAAATGGCGGTCGTTGCAATACTTTCTGTCACACTGTATTTGCGCAGAGGACTTACAAGCGCACTTTTTTTCTGGAAAAAAAATAAACATTTTTTGGATTAAAAAATAACACAGCAGTAAATTGGCCCAATTTTTTTTCTATATTATGAAAGATAATGTTACGCCGAGTAAATCGATACCCTACATGTCACACTTCAAAATTGCTCGTGGAATGGCGACAAATTATGACCCTTAAAAACCTCCATATGCGCTGTTTAAACGTTTCCACAGGTTATCAGTTTTGATTGACAGAGGAGGTCTAGGGATAGAATTATTGCTCTCGCTCTCTCGATCGTGGCCATACCTCACATGTGTGGTTTGAACGCCGTTTTCATATGCGGGCGCTTCTCGGCGGGACGGGGCGCCTTACTGTTTTTTCTTTTTCTTATTTCTTTTACTTTTTATTTTTACACTCTCCCTTTAAAAAAAAAAAAAAAAACTTTGTGTCACTTTTATTCCTATTAGATGGAATGTAAACATCCCTTGTAATAAAAAAACAGCAGGACAGGTCCTCTTCTATATGAGATCGGGGGGGGGGGGGGGGGGGGGGTAAAAAATATCTCACATCTCATATTTACACTGAAATGCAATAAAAAAAAAATAATAAAATCTTTTTTTTTTTACAAAAAAAAATGTCCCCCTTTAAAAGTATCGGGTGGAAGTGACTATTGATGTCGCTTCCGCTCTCCAATGGTATGGAGCCAAGCGGGGGGGGGGGGGGGCTGGGGGGGCCTGGGGGGGCATCTTTCCCTCACTCGGCATCAAGGCTGTGAGGGGAAATGACGTAACCATCTCCACCGCATACTGACAGATCCAGTAAGAGGCGGAGACGACCGGAGCGTGACGGGGCTGGCGCCTCTCCCACCACAGATATAAGTAACCCAACAGCTCATACCAAAACCCTACCACCATGACCCAACAGCCCATACCAAAACCCTACCGCCATCACCCAACAGCCCATACCAAAACCCTACCGCCATCACCCAACAGCCCATACCAAAACCCACCTCCATGACCCAACGACTCAAACCAAAACCCTACCACCATCACCCAACGACTCAAACCAAAACCCTACCACCATCACCCAACGACTCAAACCAAAACCCTACCACCATCACCCAACAGCCCATACCAAAACCCTACCGCCATCACCCAACAGCCCAAACCAAAACCCTACCGCCATGCCCCAACAGCCCAAACCAAAACCCTACCTCCATGACCCAACGACTCAAACCAAAACCCTACCGTCATGACCCAACAGCCCATACCAAAACCCTACCACCATCACCCAACAGCCCATACCAAAACCCTACCGCCATCACCCAACAGCCCATACCAAAACCCTACCGCCATCACCCAACAGCCCAAACCAAAACCCTACCGCCATGCCCCAACAGCCCAAACCAAAACCCTACCTCCATGACCCAACGACTCAAACCAAAACCCTACCGTCATGACCCAACAGCCCATACCAAAACCCTACCACCATCACCCAACAGCCCATACCAAAACCCTACCGCCATCACCCAACAGCCCATACCAAAACCCTACCTCCATGACCCAACGACTCAAACCAAAACCCTACCGCCATGAACCAACAGCCCATACCAAAACCCTACCGTCATGACCCAACAGCCCATTCCAAAACCCTACCATCATGACCCAACAGCCCATACCAAAACCCTACCGCCATGACCCAACAGCCCATACCAAAACCCTACCGTCATGACCCAACAGCCCATTCCAGAACCCTACCGCCATGACCCAACAGCCCATACCAAAACCCTACCGTCATGACCCAACAGCCCATACCAAAACCCTACCATCATGACCCAACAGCCCATACCAAAACCCTACCGCCATGACCCAACAGCCCATACCAAAACCCTACCGCCAAGACCCAACAGCCCATACCAAAACCCTACCGCCATCACCCAACAGCCCATTCCAAAACCCTACCGCCATCACCCAACGACTCAAACCAAAACCCTACCACCATCACCCAACGACTCAAACCAAAACCCTACCACCATCACCCAACGACTCAAACCAAAACCCTACCGCCATGACCCAACAGCCCATACCAAAACCCACCTCCATGACCCAACGACTCAAACCAAAACCCTATCACCATCACCCAACGACTCAAACCAAAACCCTACCACCATCACCCAACGACTCAAACCAAAACCCTACCACCATCACCCAACAGCCCATACCAAAACCCTACCGCCATGACCCAACAGCCCATACCAAAACCCTACCGCCATCACCCAACGACTCAAACCAAAACCCTACCGTCATGACCCAACAGCCTATACCAAAACCCTACCGTCATGACCCAACAGCCCATTCCAAAACCCTACCATCATGACCCAACAGCCCATACCAAAACCCTACCGCCATCACCCAACAGCCCATACCAAAACCCACCTCCATGACCCAACGACTCAAACCAAAACCCTACCACCATCATCCAACGACTCAAACCAAAACCCTTCCACCATCACCCAACAGCCCATACCAAAACCCTACCGCCATGACCCAACAGCCCATACCAAAAAACTACCACCATGACCCAACAGCCCATACCAAAACCCTACCGCCATGACCCAACAACCCATACCAAAACCCTACCGCCAAGACCCAACAGCCCATACCAAAACCCTACCACCATGACCCAACAGCCCATACCAAAACCCTACCGCCATGACCCAACAGCCCATTCCAAAACCCTACCATCATGACCCAACAGCCCATACCAAAACCCTACCGCCATGAGCCAACAGCCCATACCAAAACCCTACCGCCATGACCCAGCAGCCCATACCAAAACCCTACCGCCATGACCCAACAGCCCATACCAAAACCCTACCACCATGACCCAACAGCCCATACCAAAACCCTACCGCCATGACCCAACAGCCCATTCCAAAACCCTACCGCCATGACCCAACAGCCCATACCAAAACCCTACCGTAATGACCCAACAGCTCATACCAAAACCCTACCGCCATCACCCAACGACTCAAACCAAAACCCTACCGCCATGACCCAACAGCCCATACCAAAACCCTACCGCCATCACCCAACAGCCCATACCAAAACCCTACCGTCATGACCCAACAGCCCATACCAAAACCCTACCGTCATGACCCAACAGCCCATACCAAAACCCTATCGCCATCACCCAACAGCCCATACCAAAACCCTACCGTCATGACCCATCAGCCCATACCAAAACCCTACCGCCATCACCCAACAGCCCATACCAAAACCCTACCGTCATGACCCAACAGCCCATACCAAAACCCTACCGTCATGACCCAACAGCCCATACCAAAACCCTACCGCCATCACCCAACAGCCCATACCAAAACCCTACCGTCATGACCCATCAGCCCATACCAAAACCCTACCGCCATCACCCAACAGCCCATACCAAAACCCTACCGTCATGACCCAACAGCCCATACCAAAACCCTACCGCCATGACCCAACAGCCCTTACCATGACCCTACCGCCATGACCCAACAGCCTTACCATAACCCTACCGTCATGACCCAACAGCCCATACCAAAACCCTACCGCCATCACCCAACAGCCCATACCAAAACCCTACCGCCATGACCCATCAGCCCATACCAAAACCCTACCGCCATTACCCAACAGCCCATACCAAAACCCTACCGCCATGACCCAACCGCCCATACCAAAACCCTACCGCCATGACCCATCAGCCCATACCAAAACCCTACCGCCATCACCCAACAGCCCATACCAAAACCCTACCGCCATCACCCAACCGCCCATACCAAAACCCTACCGCCATGACCCAACAGCCTTACCATAACCCTACCGCCATGACCCAACAGCCCTTACCATAACCTTACCGCCATGACAAAACAGCTCATACCACGGGGGGGAGGGGCCTAGATCATCACAAGATGAACAGGGGGATAATGGATCAATAAATAAGCAACAATTTTAAAAGGCAGATAACAAACACACAAACATAACGGGCCAGACATGAAATAAATGCTATGATATGAACAATAAATAATAAAAAATGAATTAATTAAAAAACAACCAATTAATTCATCAATCAATTAGTGTAAAAATGATTCATTATTCTATATGTGCGTTACGATACACATAAACGCTGATCAATAATATATTTAAGAAAAAGAACATAGAGGGGACATTAGGCACTAAATTAAAAAGGCCTATAGAACCTTGAATTACGAGTATAATCCATTCCAGGAGAATGCTTGTAATCCGAATCACTCGTCTATCAAAGCGAGTTTCCCCATAGAAGTCAATGGAAACGAAGATAATTCGTTCCGCATTGACTTCTATTGCATGCAATACCACATGTGGCCAGAGGTGGGGAGGGGGGCGCCAGAGAGCCTCGGAAATATTCGGGGACAGCTCGGCTGAAATTGGAAAAATCCCTTCGGAAAGGCTCGGAAACACTCGGGAAGGGAGTATTTCCGAGTGTTCCGAGGTTTTCCGAACGGCTCCGAACCGTTCCGAGTGTCACCGGCGTCCCCCCCACCACACTGCTGGCCAAATGCGGTACTGCACACCCCATTGGCTTGAATCCTGCTGGTTTTTGTGAGACAACACTCACAAGCAGAGTCAGGACTTTTGCTCGTCTTTCCAAACGCTCGTTAACCGCATTACTCGTTAGCCGAGGTTCCACTGTATAATAAAAAGGCAATATTTCAATAAGTATGAAGAGAAGAATGTGGAGCCGGTATGGTGGGAAGAGAACCCACATTCTACAAAGAGGAGCGAGGGAGCCGAGAATCATTAATATGACCAATAAATCAAACTCTGGATAATATTCAAGAAATGGATGGAATTAATCGTCTGTCCGATGAGGTGAACACCATTAATGTCTATGGGACTCGAATGTGAAAAATCAAAAGTGTTTGGGGACCCGGGTCCTGCCCTAGGGGAGTGTTTGGGGACCCGGGTCCTGCCCCAGGGGAGTGTTTGGGGACCCGGGTCCTGCCCTAGGGGAGTGTTTGGGGACCCGATTCCTGCCCCAGGGGAGTGTTTGGGGACCCGGGTCCTGCCCCAGGGGAGTGTTTGGGGACCCGGTTCCTGCCCCAGGGGAGTGTTTGGGGACCCGGGTCCTGCCCCAGGGGAGTGTTTGGGGACCCGGGTCCTGCCCCAGGGGAGTGTTTGGGGACCCGATTCCTGCCCCAGGGGAGTGTTTGGGGACCCGGGTCCTGCCCCAGGGGAGTGTTTGGGGACCCGGTTCCTGCCCCAGGGGAGTGTTTGGGGACCCGGGTCCTGCCCCAGGGGAGTGTTTGGGGACCCAGGTCCTGCCCCAGGGGAGTATTTGGGGACCCGGTTCCTGCCCCAGGGGAGTGTTTGGGGACCCGGGTCCTGCCCCAGGGGAGTGTTTGGGGACCCGGTTCCTGCCCCAGGGGAGTGTTTGGGGACCCGATTCCTGCCCCAGGGGAGTGTTTGGGGACCCGGGTCCTGCCCCAGAGGAGCGTTTAACGGACCCGATTCCTGCCCCAGGGGAGTGTTTGGGGACCCGGGTCCTGCCCCAGGGGAGTGTTTGGGGACCCGGGTCCTGCCCCAGGGGACTATTTAGGGACCCGATTCCTGCCCCAGGGGAGTGTTTGGGGACCCGGGTCCTGCCCCAGGGGACTGTTTGGGGACCCGATTCCTGCCCCAGGGGAGTGTTTGGGGACCCGGGTCCTGCCCCAGGGGACTATTTAGGGACCCGATTCCTGCCCCAGGGGAGTGTTTGGGGACCCGGGTCCTGCCCCAGAGGAGCGTTTAACGGACCCGATTCCTGCCCCAGGGGAGTGTTTGGGGACCCGGGTCCTGCCCCAGGGGAGTGTTTGGGGACCCGGGTCCTGCCCTAGGGGAGTGTTTGGGGACCCGGGTCCTGCCCCAGGGGAGTGTTTGGGGACCCGGGTCCTGCCCCAGGGGACTGTTTGGGGACCCGATTCCTGCCCCAGGGGAGTGTTTGGGGACCCGGGTCCTGCCCCAGGGGAGTATTTGGGGACCCGGTTCCTGCCCCAGGGGAGTGTTTGGGGACCCGGGTCCTGCCCCAGGGGAGTGTTTGGGGACCCGGGTCCTGCCCCAGGGGACTGTTTGGGGACCCGATTCCTTCCCCAGGGGAGTGTTTGGGGACCCGGGTCCTGCCCCAGGGGAGTATTTGGGGACCCGGTTCCTGCCCCAGGGGAGTGTTTGGGGACCCGGGTCCTGCCCCAGGGGAGTGTTTGGGGACCCGGGTCCTGCCCCATGGGAGTGTTTGGGGACCCGGTTCCTGCCCCAGGGGAGTGTTTGGGGACCCGGTTCCTGCCCCAGGGGAGTGTTTGGGGACCCGGGTCCTGCCCCAGGGGACTGTTTGGGGACCCGATTCCTGCCCCAGGGGAGTGTTTGGGGACCCGGGTCCTGCCCCAGGGGAGTGTTTGGGGACCCGGGTCCTGCCCCAGGGGAGTGTTTGGGGACCCGGTTCCTGCCCCAGGGGAGTGTTTGGGGACCCGGGTCCTGCCCCAGGGGAGTGTTTGGGGACCCGGGTCCTGCCCCAGGGGAGTGTTTGGGGACCCGGGTCCTGCCCCAGGGGAGTGTTTGGGGACCCGGGTCCTGCCCCAGGGGAGTGTTTGGGGACCCGGGTCCTGCCCCAGGGGACTGTTTAGGGACCCGATTCCTGCCCCAGGGGAGTGTTTGGGGACCCAGGTCCTGCCCCAGGGGAGTGTTTGGGGACCCGGGTCCTGCCCCAGGGGAGTGTTTGGGGACCCGGGTCCTGCCACAGGGGAGTGTTTGGGGACCCGGGTCCTGCCCCAGGGGAGTGTTTGGGGACCCGGGTCCTGCCCCAGGGGAGTGTTTGGGGACCCGGGTCCTGCCCCAGGGGACTGTTTGGGGACCCGATTCCTGCCCCAGGGGAGTGTTTGGGGACCCGGGTCCTGCCCCAGAGGAGTGTTTGGGGACCCGGGTCCTGCCCTAGGGGAGTGTTTGGGGACCCGATTCCTGCCCCAGGGGAGTGTTTGGGGACCCGGGTCCTGCCCCAGAGGAGCGTTTAACGGACCCGGGTCCTGCCCCAGGGGACTGTTTGGGGACCCGATTCCTGCCCCAGGGGAGTGTTTGGGGACCCGGGTCCTGCCCTAGGGGAGTGTTTGGGGACCCGGGTCCTGCCCCAGGGGAGTGTTTGGGGACCCGGGTCCTGCCCCAGGGGACTGTTTGGGGACCCGATTCCTGCCCCAGGGGAGTGTTTGGGGACCCGGGTCCTGCCCCAGGGGAGTATTTGGGGACCCGGTTCCTGCCCCAGGGGAGTGTTTGGGGACCCGGGTCCTGCCCCAGGGGAGTGTTTGGGGACCCGGGTCCTGCCCCAGGGGACTGTTTGGGGACCCGATTCCTTCCCCAGGGGAGTGTTTGGGGACCCGGGTCCTGCCCCAGGGGAGTATTTGGGGACCCGGTTCCTGCCCCAGGGGAGTGTTTGGGGACCCGGGTCCTGCCCCAGGGGAGTGTTTGGGGACCCGGGTCCTGCCCCATGGGAGTGTTTGGGGACCCGGTTCCTGCCCCAGGGGAGTGTTTGGGGACCCGGTTCCTGCCCCAGGGGAGTGTTTGGGGACCCGGGTCCTGCCCCAGGGGACTATTTGGGGACCCGATTCCTGCCCCAGGGGAGTGTTTGGGGACCCGGGTCCTGCCCCAGGGGAGTGTTTGGGGACCCGGGTCCTGCCCCAGGGGAGTGTTTGGGGACCCGGTTCCTGCCCCAGGGGAGTGTTTGGGGACCCGGGTCCTGCCCCAGGGGAGTGTTTGGGGACCCGGGTCCTGCCCCAGGGGAGTGTTTGGGGACCCGGGTCCTGCCCCAGGGGAGTGTTTGGGGACCCGGGTCCTGCCCCAGGGGAGTGTTTGGGGACCCGGGTCCTGCCCCAGGGGACTGTTTAGGGACCCGATTCCTGCCCCAGGGGAGTGTTTGGGGACCCGGGTCCTGCCCCAGGGGAGTGTTTGGGGACCCGGGTCCTGCCCCAGGGGAGTGTTTGGGGACCCGGGTCCTGCCACAGGGGAGTGTTTGGGGACCCGGGTCCTGCCCCAGGGGAGTGTTTGGGGACCCGGGTCCTGCCCCAGGGGAGTGTTTGGGGACCCGGGTCCTGCCCCAGGGGACTGTTTGGGGACCCGATTCCTGCCCCAGGGGAGTGTTTGGGGACCCGGGTCCTGCCCCAGAGGAGTGTTTGGGGACCCGGGTCCTGCCCTAGGGGAGTGTTTGGGGACCCGATTCCTGCCCCAGGGGAGTGTTTGGGGACCCGGGTCCTGCCCCAGAGGAGCGTTTAACGGACCCGGGTCCTGCCCCAGGGGAGTGTTTGGGGACCCGGGTCCTGCCCCAGGGGAGTGTTTGGGGACCCGGTTCCTGCCCCAGGGGAGTGTTTGGGGACCCGGGTCCTGCCCCAGGGGAGTGTTTGGGGACCCGGGTCCTGCCCCAGGGGACTGTTTGGGGACCCGATTCCTGCCCCAGGGGAGTGTTTGGGGACCCGGGTCCTGCCCCAGGGGAGTGTTTGGGGACCCGGTTCCTGCCCCAGGGGAGTGTTTGGGGACCCAGGTCCTGCCCCAGAGGAGCGTTTAACGGACCCGATTCCTGCCCCAGGGGAGTGTTTGGGGACCCGGGTCCTGCCCCAGGGGAGTGTTTGGGGACCCGGGTCCAGCCCCAGGGGAGTGTTTGGGGACCCAGGTCCTGCCCCAGGGGACTGTTTGGGGACCCGGGTCCTGCCCCAGGGGAGTGTTTGGGGACCCGGGTCCTGCCCCAGGCCAGTGTTTGGGGACCCGATTCCTGCCCCAGGGGAGTGTTTGGGGACCCGGGTCCTGCCCCAGGGGAGTGTTTGGGGACCCGATTCCTGCCCCAGGGGAGTGTTTGGGGACCCGGGTCCTGCCCCAGGGGAGTGTTTGGGGACCCGGGTCCAGCCCCAGGGGAGTGTTTGGGGACCCAGGTCCTGCCCCAGGGGACTGTTTGGGGACCCGATTCCTGCCCCAGGGGACTGTTTGGGGACCCGGGTCCTGCCCCAGGGGAGTGTTTGGGGACCCGGGTCCTGCCACAGGGGAGTGTTTGGGGACCCGGGTCCTGCCCCAGGGGAGTGTTTGGGGACCCGATTCCTGCCCCAGGGGAGTGTTTGGGGACCCGGGTCCTGCCCCAGGGGAGTGTTTGGGGACCCGGGTCCTGCCCCAGGGGAGTGTTTGGGGACCCGGGTCCTGCCCCAGGGGAGTGTTTGGGGACCCGGGTCCAGCCCCAGGGGAGTGTTTGGGGACCCGGGTCCTGTCCCAGGGGACTGTTTGGGGACCCGATTCCTGCCCCAGGGGAGTGTTTGGGGACCCGGGTCCTGCCCCAGGGGAGTGTTTGGGGACCTGGGTCCTGCCCCAGGGGAGTGTTTGGGGACCCGGTTCCTGCCCCAGGGGAGTGTTTGGGGACCCAGGTCCTGCCCCAGAGGAGCGTTTAACGGACCCGATTCCTGTCCCAGGGGAGTGTTTGGGGACCCGGGTCCTGCCCCAGGGGAGTGTTTGGGGACCCAGGTCCTGCCCCAGGGGACTGTTTGGGGACCCGATTCCTGCCCCAGGGGAGTGTTTGGGGACCCGGGTCCTGCCCCAGGGGAGTGTTTGGGGACCCGATTCCTGCCCCAGGGGAGTGTTTGGGGACCCGGGTCCTGCCCCAGGGGAGTGTTTGGGGACCCGGGTCCTGCCACAGGGGAGTGTTTGGGGACCCGGGTCCTGCCACAGGGGAGTGTTTGGGGACCCGGGTCCTGCCCCAGGGGAGTGTTTGGGGACCCGGGTCCTGCCCCAGGGGAGTGTTTGGGGACCCGGGTCCTGCCCCAGGGGACTGTTTGGGGACCCGATTCCTGCCCCAGGGGAGTGTTTGGGGACCCGGGTCCTGCCCTAGGGGAGTGATTGGGGACCCGATTCCTGCCCCAGGGGAGTGTTTGGGGACCCGGGTCCTGCCCCAGGGGAGTGTTTGGGGACCCGGGTCCTGCCCCAGGGGAGTGTTTAGGGACCCGATTCCTGCCCCAGGGGAGTGTTTGGGGACCCGGGTCCTGCCCCAGGGGAGTGTTTGGGGACCCGGGTCCTGCCCCAGGGGAGTGTTTGGGGACCCGGGTCCTGCCACAGGGGACTGTTTGGGGACCCGATTCCTGCCCCAGGGGAGTGTTTGGGGACCCGGGTCCTGCCCCAGGGGAGTGTTTGGGGACCCGGGTCCTGCCCCAGGGGAGTGTTTGGGGACCCGGGTCCTGCCCCAGGGGAGTGTTTGGGGACCCGGGTCCTGCCCCAGGGGAGTGTTTGGGGACCCGGGTCCTGCCCCAGGGGAGAGTTTGGGGACCCGGGTCCTGCCACAGGGGAGTGTTTGGGGACCCGGGTCCTGCCCCAGGGGAGCGTTTGGGGACCCGGTTCCTGCCCCAGGGGAGTGTTTGGGGACCCGGGTCCTGCCCCAGGGGAGTGTTTGGGGACCCGGGTCCTGCCCCAGGGGAGTGTTTGGGGACCCGGTTCCTGCCCCAGGGGAGTGTTTGGGGACCCGGGTCCTGCCCCAGGGGACTGTTTGGGGACCCGATTCCTGCCCCAGGGGAGTGTTTGGGGACCCGGGTCCTGCCCCAGGGGAGTGTTTGGGGACCCGGGTCCTGCCTCAGGGGACTGTTTAGGGACCCGATTCCTGCCCCAGGGGAGTGTTTGGGGACCCGGGTCCTGCCCCAGGGGACTGTTTGGGGACCCGATTCCTGCCCCAGGGGACTGTTTGGGGACCCGGGTCCTGCCCCAGGGGAGTGTTTGGGGACCCGGGTCCTGCCCCAGGGGAGTGTTTGGGGACCCGGGTCCAGCCCCAGGGGAGTGTTTGGGGACCCGGGTCCTGCCCCAGGGGAGTGTTTGGGGACCCGGGTCCAGCCCCAGGGGAGTGTTTGGGGACCCAGGTCCTGCCCCAGGGGACTGTTTGGGGACCCGATTCCTGCCCCAGGGGACTGTTTGGGGACCCAGGTCCTGCCCCAGGGGAGTGTTTGGGGACCCGGGTCTTGCCCCAGGGGAGTGTTTGGGGACCCGGGTCCTGCCCCAGGGGACTGTTTGGGGACCCGATTCCTGCCCCAGGGGAGTGTTTGGGGACCCGGGTCCTGCCCCAGAGGAGCGTTTAACGGACCCGGGTCCTGCTCCAGGGGAGTGTTTGGGGACCCGGGTCCTGCCCCAGGGGAGTGTTTGGGGACTCGGGTCCTGCCCCAGGGGACTGTTTGGGGACCCGATTCCTGCCCCAGGGGAGTGTTTGGGGACCCGGTTCCTGCCCCAGGGGAGTGTTTGGGGACCCGGGTCCTGCCCCAGGGGAGTGTTTGGGGACCCGGTTCCTGCCCCAGGGGAGTGTTTGGGGACCCGGGTCCTGCCCCAGGGGAGTGTTTGGGGACCCGGGTCCTGCCCCAGGGGAGGGTTTGGGGACCCAGGTCCTGCCCCAGGGGACTGTTTGGGGACCCGATTCCTGCCCCAGGGGAGTGTTTAACGGACCCGATTCCTGCCCCAGGGGACTGTTTGGGGACCCGATTCCTGCCCCAGGGGACTGTTTGGGGACCCAGGTCCTGCCCCAGGGGAGTGTTTGGGGACCCGGGTCTTGCCCCAGGGGAGTGTTTGGGGACCCGGGTCCTGCCCCAGGGGACTGTTTGGGGACCCGATTCCTGCCCCAGGGGAGTGTTTGGGGACCCGGGTCCTGCCCCAGAGGAGCGTTTAACGGACCCGGGTCCTGCTCCAGGGGAGTGTTTGGGGACCCGGGTCCTGCCCCAGGGGAGTGTTTGGGGACTCGGGTCCTGCCCCAGGGGACTGTTTGGGGACCCGATTCCTGCCCCAGGGGAGTGTTTGGGGACCCGGTTCCTGCCCCAGGGGAGTGTTTGGGGACCCGGGTCCTGCCCCAGGGGAGTGTTTGGGGACCCGGTTCCTGCCCCAGGGGAGTGTTTGGGGACCCGGGTCCTGCCCCAGGGGAGTGTTTGGGGACCCGGGTCCTGCCCCAGGGGAGTGTTTGGGGACCCGGGTCCTGCCCCAGGGGAGTGTTTGGGGACCCGGGTCCTGCCCCAGGGGAGTGTTTGGGGACCCAGGTCCTGCCCCAGGGGACTGTTTGGGGACCCGATTCCTGCCCCAGGGGAGTGTTTGGGGACCCGAGTCCTGCCCCAGGGGAGTGTTTGGGGACCCGAGTCCTGCCCCAGGGGAGTGTTTGGGGACCCGAGTCCTGCCCCAGGGAAGTGTTTGGGGACCCGAGTCCTGCCCCAGGGAAGTGTTTGGGGACCCGAGTCCTGCCCTAGAAGAGCGTTTGGGGACCCGGGTCCTGCCCCAGGGGAGTGTTTGAGGACGAGGGTCCTGCCCCAGGAGAGTGTTTGGGGACCCGAGTCCTGCCCCAGGGAAGTGTTTGGGGACCCGAGTCCTGCCCTAGAAGAGCGTTTGGGGACCCGGGTCCTGCCCCAGGGGAGTGTTTGAGGACGAGGGTCCTGCCCCAGGGGAGTGTTTGGGGACCCGGGTCCTGCCCCAGGGGAGTGTTTGGGGACCCGGGTCCTGCCCTAGGGGACTGTTTGGGGACCCGATTGCTGCCCCAGGGGAGTGTTTGGGGACCCGGGTCCTGCCCTAGGGGACTGTTTGGGGACCCGATTCCTGCCCCAGGGGAGTGTTTGGGGACCCGGGTCCTGCCCCAGGGGAGTGTTTGGGGACCCGGGACCTGCCCCAGGGGAGTGTTTGGGGACACGGGTCCTGCCCCAGGGGAGTGTTTGGGGATCCGATTCCTGCCCCAGGGGAGTGTTTGGGGACCCGATTCCTGCCCCAGGGGAGTGTTTGGGGACCCGGGTCCTGCCCCAGGGGAGTGTTTGGGGACCCGGGTCCTGCCCCATGGGAGTGTTTGGGGACCCGGGTCCTGCCCCAGGGGAGTGTTTGGGGACCCGGGTCCTGCCCCAGGGGAGTGTTTGAGGACCCAGATCTTGCCCCAGGGGAGTGTATGGGGACCCGCGTCCTGCCACAGGGGAGTGTCTGGGGACCCGAGTCCTGCCCCAGGGAAGTTTTTGGGGACCCGAGTCCTGCCCTAGAAGAGCGTTTGGGGACCCGAGTCCTGCCCCAGGGGAGTGTTTGGGGACCCGGGTCCTGCCCTAGGGGACTGTTTGGGGACCCGGGTCCTGCCCCAGGGGAGTGTTTGGGGACCCAAGTCCTGCCCCCAGGGAGTGTTTGGGGACCCGAGTCCTTCCCCAGGGGAGTGTTTGGGGACCCGGGTCCTGCCCTAGGGGACTGTTTGGGGACCCGGGTCCTGCCCCAGGGGAGCGTTTAACGGACCCGGGTCCTGCCCCAGGGGAGTGTTTGGGGACCCGGGTCCTGCCCCAGGGGACTGTTTGGGGACCCGATTCCTGCCCCAGGGGAGTGTTTGGGGACCTGGGTCCTGCCCCAGAGGAGCGTTTAACGGACCCGGGTCCTGCCCCAGGGGAGTGTTTGGGGACCCGGGTCCTGCCCCAGGGGAGTGTTTGGGGACCCGATTCCTGCCCCAGGGGACTGTTTGGGGACCCGGGTCCTGCCCCAGGGGAGTGTTTGGGGACCCGGGTCCTGCCCCAGGGGAGTGTTTGGGGACCCGGGTCCTGCCCCAGGGGAGTGTTTGGGGACCCGGGTCCTGCCCCAAGGGAGTGTTTGAGGACCCGGGTCCTGCCCTAGGGGACTGTTTGGGGACCCGGGTCCTTCCCCAGGGAAGTGTTTGGGGACCCGCGTCCTGCCACAGGGGAGTGTCTGGGGACCCGGGTCCTGCCCTAGAAGAGGGTTTGGGGACCCGAGTCCTGCCCCAGGGAAGTATTTGGGGACCCGGGTCCTGCCACAGGGGAGTGTTTGGGGACCCGATTCCTGCCCCAGGGGAGTGTTTGGGGACCCGGGTCCTGCCCTAGGGGAGTGTTTGGGGACCCGATTCCTGCCCCAGGGGAGTGTTTGGGGACCCGGGTCCTGCCCTAGGGGAGTGTTTGAGGACCCGGGTCCTGCCCCAGGGGAGTGTTTGAGGACCCGGGTCCTGCCCCAGGGGAGTGTCTGAGGACCCGGGTCCTGCCCCAGGGGAGTGTTTGGGGACCCGGGTCCTGCCCTAGGGGAGTGTTTGGGGACCCGATTCCTGCCCCAGAGGAGCGTTTAACGGACCCGGGTCCTGCTCCAGGGGAGTGTTTGGGGACTCGGGTCCTGCCCCAGGGGACTGTTTGGGGACCCGATTCCTGCCCCAGGGGAGTGTTTGGGGACCCGGTTCCTGCCCCAGGGGAGTGTTTGGGGACCCGGGTCCTGCCCCAGGGGAGTGTTTGGGGACCCGGGTCCTGCCCCAGGGGAGTGTTTGGGGACCCGGGTCCTGCCCCAGGGGAGTGTTTGGGGACCCGGGTCCTGCCCCAGGGGAGTGTTTGGGGACCCGGGTCCTGCCCCAGGGGAGTGTTTGGGGACCCGGGTCCTGCCCCAGGGGAGTGTTTGGGGACCCGATTCCTGCCCCAGGGGAGTGTTTGGGGACCCAAGTCCTGCCCCCAGGGAGTGTTTGGGGACCCGAGTCCTGCCCCAAGGGAGTGTTTGAGGACCCGGGTCCTGCCCTAGGGGAGTGTTTGGGGACCCGGGTCCTGCCCCAGGGAAGTGTTTGAGGACCCGAGTCCTGCCCTAGAAGAGGGTTTGGGGACCCGAGTCCTGCCCCAGGAGAGTGTTTGGGGACCCGAGTCCTGCCCCAGGGAAGTGTTTGGGGACCCGAGTCCTGCCCTAGAAGAGCGTTTGGGGACCCGGGTCCTGCCCCAGGGGAGTGTTTGGGGACCCGGGTCCTGCCCCAGGGGAGTGTTTGGGGACCCGGGTCCTGCCCCAGGGGAGTGTTTGGGGACCCGGGTCCTGCCCCAGGGGAGTGTTTGGGGACCCGGGTCCAGCCCCAGGGGAGTGTTTGGGGACCCGGGTCCAGCCCCAGGGGAGTGTTTGGGGACCCAGGTCCTGCCCCAGGGGACTGTTTGGGGACCCGATTCCTGCCCCAGGGGACTGTTTGGGGACCCAGGTCCTGCCCCAGGGGAGTGTTTGGGGACCCGGGTCTTGCCCCAGGGGAGTGTTTGGGGACCCGGGTCCTGCCCCAGGGGACTGTTTGGGGACCCGATTCCTGCCCCAGGGGAGTGTTTGGGGACCCGGGTCCTGCCCCAGAGGAGCGTTTAACGGACCCGGGTCCTGCTCCAGGGGAGTGTTTGGGGACCCGGGTCCTGCCCCAGGGGAGTGTTTGGGGACTCGGGTCCTGCCCCAGGGGACTGTTTGGGGACCCGATTCCTGCCCCAGGGGAGTGTTTGGGGACCCGGTTCCTGCCCCAGGGGAGTGTTTGGGGACCCGGGTCCTGCCCCAGGGGAGTGTTTGGGGACCCGGTTCCTGCCCCAGGGGAGTGTTTGGGGACCCGGGTCCTGCCCCAGGGGAGTGTTTGGGGACCCGGGTCCTGCCCCAGGGGAGGGTTTGGGGACCCAGGTCCTGCCCCAGGGGACTGTTTGGGGACCCGATTCCTGCCCCAGGGGAGTGTTTAACGGACCCGATTCCTGCCCCAGGGGACTGTTTGGGGACCCGATTCCTGCCCCAGGGGACTGTTTGGGGACCCAGGTCCTGCCCCAGGGGAGTGTTTGGGGACCCGGGTCCTGCCCCAGGGGACTGTTTGGGGACCCGATTCCTGCCCCAGGGGAGTGTTTGGGGACCCGGGTCCTGCCCCAGAGGAGCGTTTAACGGACCCGGGTCCTGCTCCAGGGGAGTGTTTGGGGACCCGGGTCCTGCCCCAGGGGAGTGTTTGGGGACTCGGGTCCTGCCCCAGGGGACTGTTTGGGGACCCGATTCCTGCCCCAGGGGAGTGTTTGGGGACCCGGTTCCTGCCCCAGGGGAGTGTTTGGGGACCCGGGTCCTGCCCCAGGGGAGTGTTTGGGGACCCGGTTCCTGCCCCAGGGGAGTGTTTGGGGACCCGGGTCCTGCCCCAGGGGAGTGTTTGGGGACCCGGGTCCTGCCCCAGGGGAGTGTTTGGGGACCCGGGTCCTGCCCCAGGGGAGTGTTTGGGGACCCGGGTCCTGCCCCAGGGGAGTGTTTGGGGACCCAGGTCCTGCCCCAGGGGACTGTTTGGGGACCCGATTCCTGCCCCAGGGGAGTGTTTGGGGACCCAAGTCCTGCCCCCAGGGAGTGTTTGGGGACCCGAGTCCTGCCCCAGGGGAGTGTTTGGGGACCCGGGTCCTGCCCCAGGGGAGTGTTTGGGGACCCGAGTCCTGCCCTAGAAGAGGGTTTGGGGACCCGAGTCCTGCCCCAGGAGAGTGTTTGGGGACCCGAGTCCTGCCCCAGGGAAGTGTTTGGGGACCCGGGTCCTGCCCCAGGGGAGTGTTTGGGGACCCGGGTCCTGCCCTAGGGGACTGTTTGGGGACCCGATTGCTGCCCCAGGGGAGTGTTTGGGGACCCGGGTCCTGCCCTAGGGGACTGTTTGGGGACCCGATTCCTGCCCCAGGGGAGTGTTTGGGGACCCGGGTCCTGCCCCAGGGGAGTGTTTGGGGACCCGGGACCTGCCCCAGGGGAGTGTTTGGGGACACGGGTCCTGCCCCAGGGGAGTGTTTGGGGATCCGATTCCTGCCCCAGGGGAGTGTTTGGGGACCCGATTCCTGCCCCAGGGGAGTGTTTGGGGACCCGGGTCCTGCCCCAGGGGAGTGTTTGGGGACCCGGGTCCTGCCCCATGGGAGTGTTTGGGGACCCGGGTCCTGCCCCAGGGGAGTGTTTGGGGACCCGGGTCCTGCCCCAGGGGAGTGTATGGGGACCCGCGTCCTGCCACAGGGGAGTGTCTGGGGACCCGAGTCCTGCCCCAGGGAAGTTTTTGGGGACCCGAGTCCTGCCCTAGAAGAGCGTTTGGGGACCCGAGTCCTGCCCCAGGGGAGTGTTTGGGGACCCGGGTCCTGCCCTAGGGGACTGTTTGGGGACCCGGGTCCTGCCCCAGGGGAGTGTTTGGGGACCCAAGTCCTGCCCCCAGGGAGTGTTTGGGGACCCGAGTCCTTCCCCAGGGGAGTGTTTGGGGACCCGGGTCCTGCCCTAGGGGACTGTTTGGGGACCCGGGTCCTGCCCCAGGGGAGCGTTTAACGGACCCGGGTCCTGCCCCAGGGGAGTGTTTGGGGACCCGGGTCCTGCCCCAGGGGACTGTTTGGGGACCCGATTCCTGCCCCAGGGGAGTGTTTGGGGACCTGGGTCCTGCCCCAGAGGAGCGTTTAACGGACCCGGGTCCTGCCCCAGGGGAGTGTTTGGGGACCCGGGTCCTGCCCCAGGGGAGTGTTTGGGGACCCGGGTCCTGCCCCAGGGGAGTGTTTGGGGACCCGGGTCCTGCCCCAGGGGAGTGTTTGGGGACCCGGGTCCTGCCCCAGGGGAGTGTTTGGGGACCCGGGTCCTGCCCCAAGGGAGTGTTTGAGGACCCGGGTCCTGCCCTAGGGGACTGTTTGGGGACCCGGGTCCTTCCCCAGGGAAGTGTTTGGGGACCCGCGTCCTGCCACAGGGGAGTGTCTGGGGACCCGGGTCCTGCCCTAGAAGAGGGTTTGGGGACCCGAGTCCTGCCCCAGGGAAGTATTTGGGGACCCGGGTCCTGCCACAGGGGAGTGTTTGGGGACCCGATTCCTGCCCCAGGGGAGTGTTTGGGGACCCGGGTCCTGCCCTAGGGGAGTGTTTGGGGACCCGATTCCTGCCCCAGGGGAGTGTTTGGGGACCCGGGTCCTGCCCCAGAGGAGCGTTTAACGGACCCGGGTCCTGCCCCAGGGGAGTGTTTGAGGACCCGGGTCCTGCCCCAGGGGAGTGTTTGGGGACCCGGGTCCTGCCCTAGGGGAGTGTTTGGGGACCCGATTCCTGCCCCAGGGGAGTGTTTGGGGACCCGGGTCCTGCCCCAGAGGAGCGTTTAACGGACCCGGGTCCTGCTCCAGGGGAGTGTTTGGGGACTCGGGTCCTGCCCCAGGGGACTGTTTGGGGACCCGATTCCTGCCCCAGGGGAGTGTTTGGGGACCCGGTTCCTGCCCCAGGGGAGTGTTTGGGGACCCGGGTCCTGCCCCAGGGGAGTGTTTGGGGACCCGGGTCCTGCCCCAGGGGAGTGTTTGGGGACCCGGGTCCTGCCCCAGGGGAGTGTTTGGGGACCCGGGTCCTGCCCCAGGGGAGTGTTTGGGGACCCGGGTCCTGCCCCAGGGGAGTGTTTGGGGACCCGGGTCCTGCCCCAGGGGAGTGTTTGGGGACCCGATTCCTGCCCCAGGGGAGTGTTTGGGGACCCAAGTCCTGCCCCCAGGGAGTGTTTGGGGACCCGAGTCCTGCCCCAAGGGAGTGTTTGAGGACCCGGGTCCTGCCCTAGGGGAGTGTTTGGGGACCCGGGTCCTGCCCCAGGGAAGTGTTTGAGGACCCGAGTCCTGCCCTAGAAGAGGGTTTGGGGACCCGAGTCCTGCCCCAGGGAAGTGTTTGGGGACCCGAGTCCTGCCCTAGAAGAGCGTTTGGGGACCCGGGTCCTGCCCCAGGGGAGTGTTTGGGGACCCGGGTCCTGCCCTAGGGGACTGTTTGGGGACCCGATTGCTGCCCCAGGGGAGTGTTTGGGGACCCGGGTCCTGCCCTAGGGGACTGTTTGGGGACCCGATTCCTGCCCCAGGGGAGTGTTTGGGGACCCGGGTCCTGCCCCAGGGGAGTGTTTGGGGACACGGGTCCTGCCCCAGGGGAGTGTTTGGGGATCCGATTCCTGCCCCAGGGGAGTGTTTGGGGACCCGATTCCTGCCCCAGGGGAGTGTTTGGGGATCCGAGTCCTGCCCCAGGGGAGTGTTTGGGGACCCGGGTCCTGCCCTAGAAGAGGGTTTGGGGACCCGAGTCCTGCCCCAGGGAAGTGTTTGAGGACCCGGGTCCTGCCCCAGGGGAGTGTTTGGAGACCCGATTCCTGCCCCAGGGGAGTGTTTCGGGACCCGGGTCCTGCCCCAGGGCAGTGTTTGGGGACCCGATTCCTGCCCCAGGGGAGTGTTTGAGGACCCGATTCCTGCCCCAGGGGAGTGTTTGGGGACCCAAGTCCTGCCCCAAGGGAGTGTTTGGGGACCCGAGTCCTGCCCTAGAAGAGGGTTTGGGGACCCGAATCCTGCCCCAGGAGAGTGTTTGGGGACCCGCGTCCTGCCACAGGGGAGTGTCTGGGGACCCGAGTCCTGCCCCAGGGAAGTTTTTGGGGACCCGAGTCCTGCCCTAGAAGAGCGTTTGGGGACCCGAGTCCTGCCCCAGGGAAGTGTTTGGGGACCCGAGTCCTGCCCTAGAAGAGCGTTTGGGGACCCGGGTCCTGCCCTAGGGGAGTGTTTGGGGACCCAAGTCCTGCCCCCAGGGAGTGTTTGGGGACCCGAGTCCTTCCCCAGGGGAGTGTTTGGGGACCCGGGTCCTGCCCTAGGGGACTGTTTCGGGACCCGGGTCCTGCCCCAGGGGAGCGTTTAACGGACCCGGGTCCTGCCCCAGGGGAGTGTTTGGGGACCCGGGTCCTGCCCCAGGGGACTGTTTGGGGACCCGATTCCTGCCCCAGGGGAGTGTTTGGGGACCCGGGTCCTGCCCCAGGGGAGTGTTTGGGGACCCGGGTCATGCCCCAGGGGAGTGTTTGGGGACCCGGGTCCTGCCCCAGGGGAGTGTTTGGGGACCCGATTCCTGCCCCAGGGGACTGTTTGGGGACCCGGGTCCTGCCCCAGGGGAGTGTTTGGGGACCCGGGTCCTGCCCCAGGGGAGTGTTTGGGGACCCGGGTCCTGCCCCAGGGGAGTGTTTGGGGACCCGGGTCCTGCCCCAAGGGAGTGTTTGAGGACCCGGGTCCTGCCCTAGGGGACTGTTTGGGGACCCGGGTCCTTCCCCAGGGAAGTGTTTGGGGACCCGCGTCCTGCCACAGGGGAGTGTCTGGGGACCCGGGTCCTGCCCTAGAAGAGGGTTTGGGGACCCGAGTCCTGCCCCAGGGAAGTGTTTGGGGACCCGGGTCCTTCCACAGGGGAGTGTTTGGGGACCCGATTCCTGCCCCAGGGGAGTGTTTGGGGACCCGATTCCTGCCCCAGAGGAGCGTTTAACGGACCCGGGTCCTGCCCCAGGGGAGTGTTTGAGGACCCGGGTCCTGCCCCAGGGGAGTGTTTGGGGACCCGGGTCCTGCCCTAGGGGAGTGTTTGGGGACCCGATTCCTGCCCCAGGGGAGTGTTTGGGGACCCGGGTCCTGCCCCAGAGGAGCGTTTAACGGACCCGGGTCCTGCCCCAGGGGAGTGTTTGGATACCCGATTCCTGCCACAGGGGAGTGTTTGGGGACCCGGGTCCTGCCCCAGGGGAGTGTTTGGGGACCCGAGTCCTGCCCCAGGGGAGTGTTTGGGGACCCGATTCCTGCCCCAGGGGAGTGTTTGGGGACCCGGGTCCTGCCCTAGGGGAGTGTTTGGGGACCCGATTCCTGCCCCAGGGGAGTGTTTGGGGACCCGGGTCCTGCCCCAGAGGACCGTTTAATGGACCCGGGTCATGCCACAGGGGAGTGTCTGGGGACCCGAGTCCTGCCCCAGGGAAGGGTTTGGGGACCCGGGTCCTGCCCTAGGGGAGTGTTTGGGGACCCGATTCCTGCCCCAGGGGAGTGTTTGGGGACCCGATTCCTGCCCCAGGGGAGTGTTTGGGGACCCGGGTCCTGCCCCAGAGGAGCATTTGGGGACCCGGGTCCTGCCCCATTGTAGTTTTTGGGGACCCGGGTCCTGCCCCAGGGGAGTGTTTGGGGACCCGATTCCTGCCCCAGGGGAGTGTTTGGGGACCCAAGTCCTGCCCCAAGGGAGTGTTTGAGGACCCGGGTCTTGCCCCAGGGGAGTGTTTGGGGACCCGGGTCCTGCCCCTGGGGAGTGTTTGGGGACCCGGGTCCTGCCCCAGAGGAGTGTTTGGGGACCCGGGTCCTGCCCTAGGGGAGTGTTTGGGCACCCGATTCCTGCCCCAGGGGAGTGTTTGGGGACCCAAGTCCTGCCCCAAGGGAGTGTTTGAGGACCCGGGTCCTGCCCCAGGGGAGTGTTTGGGGACCCGATTCCTGCCCCAGGGGAGTGTTTGGGGACCCAAGTCCTGCCCCAAGGGAGTGTTTGAGGACCCGGGTCCTGCCCCAGGGGAGTGTTTGGGGACCCGGGTCCTGCCCCAAGGGAGTGTTTGAGGACCCGGGTCCTGCCCTAGGGGACTGTTTGGGGACCCGGGTCCTTCCCCAGGGAAGTGTTTGGGGACCCGCGTCCTGCCACAGGGGAGTGTCTGGGGACCCGGGTCCTGCCCTAGAAGAGCGTTTGGGGACCCGGGTCCTGCCACAGGGGAGTGTTTGGGGACCCGATTCCTGCCCCAGGGGAGTGTTTGGGGACCCGGGTCCTGCCCTAGGGGAGTGTTTGGGGACCCGGGTCCTGCCCCAGGGGAGTGTTTGGGGACCCGGGTCCTGCCCCAGGGGAGTGTTTGGGGACCCGGGTCCTGCCCTAGGGGAGTGTTTGGGGACCCGGGTCCTGCCCCAGAGGAGCGTTTAACGGACCCGGGTCCTGCCCCAGGGGAGTGTTTGGGGACCCGAGTCCTGCCCCAGGGGAGTGTTTGGATACCCGATTCCTGCCCCAGGGGAGTGTTTGGGGACCCGGGTCCTGCCCCAGGGGAGTGTTTGGGGACCCGATTCCTGCCCCAGGGGAGTGTTTGGATACCCGATTCCTGCCCCAGGGGAGTGTTTGGGGACCCGGGTCCTGCCCCAGGGGAGTGTTTGGGGACCCGAGTCCTGCCCCAGGGGAGTGTTTGGATACCCGATTCCTGCCCCAGGGGAGTGTTTGGGGACCCGGGTCCTGCCCCAGGGGAGTGTTTGGGGACCCGATTCCTGCCCTAGCGGACTGTTCGGGGACCCGATTCCTGCCCCAGGGGAGTGTTTGGGGACCCGAGTCCTGCCCTAGAAGAGGGTTTGGGGACCCAAGTCCTGCCCCAGGGGAGTGTTTGGGGACCCGGGTCCTGCCCCAGGGGAGTGTTTGGGGACCCGGGTCCTGCCCCAGGGGAGTGTTTGGGGACCCGGGTCCTGCCACAGGGGAGTGTTTGGGGACCCGAGTCCTGCCCCAAGGGAGTGTTTGGGGACCCGGGTCTTGCCCCAGGGGAGTGTTTGGGGACCCGATTCCTGCCCCAGGGGAGTGTTTGGGGACCCGGGTCCTGCCCCAGAGGAGTGTTTGGGGACCCGGGTCCTGCCCTAGGGGAGTGTTTGGGGACCCGATTCCTGCCCCAGGGGAGTGTTTGGGGACCCGGGTCCTGCCCTAGGGGAGTGTTTGGGGACCCGATTCCTGCCCCAGGGGAGTGTTTGGGGACCCGGGTCCTGCCCTAGGGGAGTGTTTGGGGACCCGATTCCTGCCCCAGAGGAGTGTTTGGGGACCCGGGTCCTGCCCTAGGGGAGTGTTTGGGGACCCGATTCCTGCCCCAGGGGAGTGTTTGGGGACCCGGGTCCTGCCCCAGAGGACCGTTTAATGGACCCGGGTCCTGCCACAGGGGAGTGTCTGGGGACCCGGGTCCTGCCCCAGGGAAGTGTTTGGGGACCCGGGTCCTTCCCCAGAGGAGCATTTGGGGACCCGGGTCCTGCCCCATTGGAGTTTTTGGGGACCCGGGTCCTGCCCCAGGGGAGTGTTTGGGGACCCGGGTCCTTCCCCAGAGGAGCATTTGGGGACCAGGGTCCTGCCCCATTGGAGTTTTTGGGGACCCGGGTCCTGCCCTAGAAGAGGGTTTGGGGACCCGGGTCTTGCCCCAGGGGAGTGTTTGGGGACCCGGGTCCTGCCCCAAGGGAGTGTTTGAGGACCCGGGTCTTGCCCCAGGGGAGTGTTTGGGGACCCGGGTCCTGCCCTAGGGGAGTGTTTGGGCACCCGATTCCTGCCCCAGGGGAGTGTTTGGGGACCTGGGTCCTGCCCCAGAGGAGTTTTTGGGGACCCGGGTCCTGCCCTAGGGGAGTGTTTGGGCACCCGATTCCTGCCCCAGGGGAGTGTTTGGGGACCTGGGTCCTGCCCTAGGGGAGTGTTTGGGCACCCGATTCCTGCCCCAGAGGAGTTTTTGGGGACCCGGGTCCTGCCCTAGGGGAGTGTTTGGGGACCCGATTCCTGCCCCAGGGGAGTGTTTGGGGACCCGATTCCTGCCCCAGGGGAGTGTTTGGGGACCCAAGTCCTTCCCCAAGGGAGTGTTTGAGGACCCGGGTCCTGCCCCAGGGGAGTGTTTGGGGACCCGATTCCTGCCCCAGGGGAGTGTTTGGGGACCCGGGTCCTGCCCTAGGGGACTGTTTGGGGACCCGATTCCTGCCCCAGGGGAGTGTTTGGGAACCCAAGTCCTGCCCCAAGGGAGTGTTTGAGGACCCGGGTCCTGCCCCAGGGGAGTGTTTGGGGACCCGGGTCCTGCCCCAAGGGAGTGTTTGGGGACCCGGGTCCTTCCCCAGGGAAGTGTTTGGGGACCCGGGTCCTGCCACAGGGGAGTGTCTGGGGACCCGAGTCCTGCCCTAGAAGAGGGTTTGGGGACCCGAGTCCTGCCCCAGGGAAGTGTTTGGGGACCCGGGTCCTGCCACAGGGGAGTGTTTGGGGACCCGAGTCCTGCCCTAGAAGAGCGTTTGGGGACCCGAGTCCTGCCCTAGAAGAGCGTTTGGGGACCCGGGTCCTGCCCCAGGGGAGTGTTTGGGGACCCGGGTCCTGCCACAGGGGAGTGTTTGGGGACTCGATTCCTGCCCCAGGGGAGTGTTTGGGGACCCGGGTCCTGCCCCAGGGGAGCGTTTAACGGACCCGAGTCCTGCCCTAGAAGAGCGTTTGGGGACCCGGGTCCTGCCCCAGGGGAGTGTTTGGGGACCCGGGTCCTGCCCCAGGGGAGTGTTTGGGGACCCGGGTCCAGCCCCAGGGGAGTGTTTGGGGACCCGGGTCCAGCCCCAGGGGAGTGTTTGGGGACCCGGGTCCAGCCCCAGGGGAGTGTTTGGGGACCCAGGTCCTGCCCCAGGGGACTGTTTGGGGACCCGATTCCTGCCCCAGGGGACTGTTTGGGGACCCAGGTCCTGCCCCAGGGGAGTGTTTGGGGACCCGGGTCTTGCCCCAGGGGAGTGTTTGGGGACCCGGGTCCTGCCCCAGGGGAGTGTTTGGGGACCCGGGTCCTGCCCCAGAGGAGCGTTTAACGGACCCGGGTCCTGCTCCAGGGGAGTGTTTGGGGACCCGGGTCCTGCCCCAGGGGAGTGTTTGGGGACTCGGGTCCTGCCCCAGGGGACTGTTTGGGGACCCGATTCCTGCCCCAGGGGAGTGTTTGGGGACCCGGTTCCTGCCCCAGGGGAGTGTTTGGGGACCCGGGTCCTGCCCCAGGGGAGTGTTTGGGGACCCGGTTCCTGCCCCAGGGGAGTGTTTGGGGACCCGGGTCCTGCCCCAGGGGAGTGTTTGGGGACCCGAGTCCTGCCCCAGGGGAGTGTTTGGGGACCCGGGTCCTGCCCCAGGGGAGGGTTTGGGGACCCAGGTCCTGCCCCAGGGGACTGTTTGGGGACCCGATTCCTGCCCCAGGGGAGTGTTTAACGGACCCGATTCCTGCCCCAGGGGACTGTTTGGGGACCCGATTCCTGCCCCAGGGGACTGTTTGGGGACCCAGGTCCTGCCCCAGGGGAGTGTTTGGGGACCCGGGTCTTGCCCCAGGGGAGTGTTTGGGGACCCGGGTCCTGCCCCAGGGGACTGTTTGGGGACCCGATTCCTGCCCCAGGGGAGTGTTTGGGGACCCGGGTCCTGCCCCAGAGGAGCGTTTAACGGACCCGGGTCCTGCTCCAGGGGAGTGTTTGGGGACCCGGGTCCTGCCCCAGGGGAGTGTTTGGGGACTCGGGTCCTGCCCCAGGGGACTGTTTGGGGACCCGATTCCTGCCCCAGGGGAGTGTTTGGGGACCCGGTTCCTGCCCCAGGGGAGTGTTTGGGGACCCGGGTCCTGCCCCAGGGGAGTGTTTGGGGACCCGGTTCCTGCCCCAGGGGAGTGTTTGGGGACCCGGGTCCTGCCCCAGGGGAGTGTTTGGGGACCCGGGTCCTGCCCCAGGGGAGTGTTTGGGGACCCGGGTCCTGCCCCAGGGGAGTGTTTGGGGACCCAGGTCCTGCCCCAGGGGACTGTTTGGGGACCCGATTCCTGCCCCAGGGGAGTGTTTGGGGACCCGGGTCCTGCCCCAGGGGAGTGTTTGGGGACCCGGGTCCTGCCCCAGGGGAGTGTTTGAGGACCCAGATCTTGCCCCAGGGGAGTGTATGGGGACCCGCGTCCTGCCACAGGGGAGTGTTTGGGGACCCGGGTCCTGCCCCAGGGAAGTTTTTGGGGACCCGAGTCCTGCCCTAGAAGAGCGTTTGGGGACCCGAGTCCTGCCCCAGGGGAGTGTTTGGGGACCCGGGTCCTGCCCTAGGGGACTGTTTGGGGACCCGGGTCCTGCCCCAGGGGAGTGTTTGGGGACCCAAGTCCTGCCCCCAGGGAGTGTTTGGGGACCCGAGTCCTTCCCCAGGGGAGTGTTTGGGGACCCGGGTCCTGCCCTAGGGGACTGTTTGGGGACCCGGGTCCTGCCCCAGGGGAGCGTTTAACGGACCCGGGTCCTGCCCCAGGGGAGTGTTTGGGGACCCGGGTCCTGCCCCAGGGGACTGTTTGGGGACCCGATTCCTGCCCCAGGGGAGTGTTTGGGGACCTGGGTCCTGCCCCAGAGGAGCGTTTAACAGACCCGGGTCCTGCCCCAGGGGAGTGTTTGGGGACCCGGGTCCTGCCCCAGGGGAGTGTTTGGGGACCCGATTCCTGCCCCAGGGGACTGTTTGGGGACCCGGGTCCTGCCCCAGGGGAGTGTTTGGGGACCCGGGTCCTGCCCCAGGGGAGTGTTTGGGGACCCGGGTCCTGCCCCAGGGGAGTGTTTGGGGACCCGGGTCCTGCCCCAAGGGAGTGTTTGAGGACCCGGGTCCTGCCCTAGGGGACTGTTTGGGGACCCGGGTCCTTCCCCAGGGAAGTGTTTGGGGACCCGCGTCCTGCCACAGGGGAGTGTCTGGGGACCCGGGTCCTGCCCTAGAAGAGGGTTTGGGGACCCGAGTCCTGCCCCAGGGAAGTATTTGGGGACCCGGGTCCTGCCACAGGGGAGTGTTTGGGGACCCGATTCCTGCCCCAGGGGAGTGTTTGGGGACCCGGGTCCTGCCCTAGGGGAGTGTTTGGGGACCCGATTCCTGCCCCAGGGGAGTGTTTGGGGACCCGGGTCCTGCCCCAGAGGAGCGTTTAACGGACCCGGGTCCTGCCCCAGGGGAGTGTTTGAGGACCCGGGTCCTGCCCCAGGGGAGTGTTTGGGGACCCGGGTCCTGCCCTAGGGGAGTGTTTGGGGACCCGATTCCTGCCCCAGGGGAGTGTTTGGGGACCCGGGTCCTGCCCCAGAGGAGCGTTTAACGGACCCGGGTCCTGCTCCAGGGGAGTGTTTGGGGACTCGGGTCCTGCCCCAGGGGACTGTTTGGGGACCCGATTCCTGCCCCAGGGGAGTGTTTGGGGACCCGGTTCCTGCCCCAGGGGAGTGTTTGGGGACCCGGGTCCTGCCCCAGGGGAGTGTTTGGGGACCCGTGTCCTGCCCCAGGGGAGTGTTTGGGGACCCGGGTCCTGCCCCAGGGGAGTGTTTGGGGACCCGGGTCCTGCCCCAGGGGAGTGTTTGGGGACCCGGGTCCTGCCCCAGGGGAGTGTTTGGGGACCCGGGTCCTGCCCCAGGGGAGTGTTTGGGGACCCGATTCCTGCCCCAGGGGAGTGTTTGGGGACCCGGGTCCTGCCCTAGGGGAGTGTTTGGGGACCCGGGTCCTGCCCCAGGGAAGTGTTTGAGGACCCGGGTCCTGCCCTAGGGGAGTGTTTGGGGACCCGGGTCCTGCCCTAGGGGAGTGTTTGGGGACCCGGGTCCTGCCCCAGGGAAGTGTTTGAGGACCCGAGTCCTGCCCTAGAAGAGGGTTTGGGGACCCGAGTCCTGCCCCAGGAGAGTGTTTGGGGACCCGAGTCCTGCCCTAGAAGAGCGTTTGGGGACCCGGGTCCTGCCCCAGGGGAGTGTTTGAGGACGAGGGTCCTGCCCCAGGGGAGTGTTTGGGGACCCGGGTCCTGCCCCAGGGGAGTGTTTGGGGACCCGGGTCCTGCCCTAGGGGACTGTTTGGGGACCCGATTGCTGCCCCAGGGGAGTGTTTGGGGACCCGGGTCCTGCCCTAGGGGACTGTTTGGGGACCCGATTCCTGCCCCAGGGGAGTGTTTGGGGACCCGGGTCCTGCCCCAGGGGAGTGTTTGGGGACACGGGTCCTGCCCCAGGGGAGTGTTTGGGGATCCGATTCCTGCCCCAGGGGAGTGTTTGGGGACCCGATTCCTGCCCCAGGGGAGTGTTTGGGGATCCGAGTCCTGCCCCAGGGGAGTGTTTGGGGACCCGGGTCCTGCCCTAGAAGAGGGTTTGGGGACCCGAGTCCTGCCCCAGGGAAGTGTTTGAGGACCCGGGTCCTGCCCCAGGGGAGTGTTTGGAGACCCGATTCCTGCCCCAGGGGAGTGTTTCGGGACCCGGGTCCTGCCCCAGGGCAGTGTTTGGGGACCCGATTCCTGCCCCAGGGGAGTGTTTGAGGACCCGATTCCTGCCCCAGGGGAGTGTTTGGGGACCCAAGTCCTGCCCCAAGGGAGTGTTTGGGGACCCGAGTCCTGCCCTAGAAGAGGGTTTGGGGACCCGAATCCTGCCCCAGGAGAGTGTTTGGGGACCCGCGTCCTGCCACAGGGGAGTGTCTGGGGACCCGCGTCCTTCCACAGGGGAGTGTCTGGGGACCCGAGTCCTGCCCCAGGGAAGTTTTTGGGGACCCGAGTCCTGCCCTAGAAGAGCGTTTGGGGACCCGAGTCCTGCCCCAGGGAAGTGTTTGGGGACCCGAGTCCTGCCCTAGAAGAGCGTTTGGGGACCCGGGTCCTGCCCTAGGGGAGTGTTTGGGGACCCAAGTCCTGCCCCCAGGGAGTGTTTGGGAACCCGAGTCCTTCCCCAGGGGAGTGTTTGGGGACCCGGGTCCTGCCCTAGGGGACTGTTTCGGGACCCGGGTCCTGCCCCAGGGGAGCGTTTAACGGACCCGGGTCCTGCCCCAGGGGAGTGTTTGGGGACCCGGGTCCTGCCCCAGGGGACTGTTTGGGGACCCGATTCCTGCCCCAGGGGAGTGTTTGGGGACCCGGGTCCTGCCCCAGGGGAGTGTTTGGGGACCCGGGTCATGCCCCAGGGGAGTGTTTGGGGACCCGGGTCCTGCCCCAGGGGATTGTTTGGGGACCCGATTCCTGCCCCAGGGGACTGTTTGGGGACCCGGGTCCTGCCCCAGGGGAGTGTTTGGGGACCCGGGTCCTGCCCCAGGGGAGTGTTTGGGGACCCGGGTCCTGCCCCAGGGGAGTGTTTGGGGACCCGGGTCCTGCCCCAAGGGAGTGTTTGAGGACCCGGGTCCTGCCCTAGGGGACTGTTTGGGGACCCGGGTCCTTCCCCAGGGAAGTGTTTGGGGACCCGCGTCCTGCCACAGGGGAGTGTCTGGGGACCCGGGTCCTGCCCTAGAAGAGGGTTTGGGGACCCGAGTCCTGCCCCAGGGAAGTGTTTGGGGACCCGGGTCCTTCCACAGGGGAGTGTTTGGGGACCCGATTCCTGCCCCAGGGGAGTGTTTGGGGACCCGATTCCTGCCCCAGAGGAGCGTTTAACGGACCCGGGTCCTGCCCCAGGGGAGTGTTTGAGGACCCGGGTCCTGCCCCAGGGGAGTGTTTGGGGACCCGGGTCCTGCCCTAGGGGAGTGTTTGGGGACCCGATTCCTGCCCCAGGGGAGTGTTTGGGGACCCGGGTCCTGCCCCAGAGGAGCGTTTAACGGACCCGGGTCCTGCCCCAGGGGAGTGTTTGGATACCCGATTCCTGCCACAGGGGAGTGTTTTGGGACCCGGGTCCTGCCCCAGGGGAGTGTTTGGGGACCCGGGTCCTGCCCTAGAAGAGGGTTTGGGGACCCAAGTCCTGCCCCAGGGGAGTGTTTGGGGACCCGGGTCCTGCCCCAGGGGAGTGTTTGGGGACCCGAGTCCTGCCCCAGGGGAGTGTTTGGGGACCCGATTCCTGCCCCAGGGGAGTGTTTGGGGACCCGGGTCCTGCCCCAGAGGAGTGTTTGGGGACCCGGGTCCTGCCCTAGGGGAGTGTTTGGGGACCCGATTCCTGCCCCAGGGGAGTGTTTGGGGACCCGGGTCCTGCCCCAGAGGACCGTTTAATGGACCCGGGTCATGCCACAGGGGAGTGTCTGGGGACCCGAGTCCTGCCCCAGGGAAGGGTTTGGGGACCCGGGTCCTGCCCTAGGGGAGTGTTTGGGGACCCGATTCCTGCCCCAGGGGAGTGTTTGGGGACCCGATTCCTGCCCCAGGGGAGTGTTTGGGGACCCGGGTCCTGCCCCAGAGGAGCATTTGGGGACCCGGGTCCTGCCCCATTGTAGTTTTTGGGGACCCGGGTCCTGCCCCAGGGGAGTGTTTGGGGACCCGATTCCTGCCCCAGGGGAGTGTTTGGGGACCCAAGTCCTGCCCCAAGGGAGTGTTTGAGGACCCGGGTCTTGCCCCAGGGGAGTGTTTGGGGACCCGGGTCCTGCCCCTGGGGAGTGTTTGGGGACCCGGGTCCTGCCCCAGAGGAGTGTTTGGGGACCCGGGTCCTGCCCTAGGGGAGTGTTTGGGCACCCGATTCCTGCCCCAGGGGAGTGTTTGGGGACCCAAGTCCTGCCCCAAGGGAGTGTTTGAGGACCCGGGTCCTGCCCCAGGGGAGTGTTTGGGGACCCGATTCCTGCCCCAGGGGAGTGTTTGGGGACCCAAGTCCTGCCCCAAGGGAGTGTTTGAGGACCCGGGTCCTGCCCCAGGGGAGTGTTTGGGGACCCGGGTCCTGCCCCAAGGGAGTGTTTGAGGACCCGGGTCCTGCCCTAGGGGACTGTTTGGGGACCCGGGTCCTTCCCCAGGGAAGTGTTTGGGGACCCGCGTCCTGCCACAGGGGAGTGTTTGGGGACCCGATTCCTGCCCCAGGGGAGTGTTTGGGGACCCGGGTCCTGCCCTAGGGGAGTGTTTGGGGACCCGGGTCCTGCCCCAGGGGAGTGTTTGGGGACCCGGGTCCTGCCCCAGGGGAGTGTTTGGGGACCCGGGTCCTGCCCTAGGGGAGTGTTTGGGGACCCGGGTCCTGCCCCAGAGGAGCGTTTAACGGACCCGGGTCCTGCCCCAGGGGAGTGTTTGGGGACCCGAGTCCTGCCCCAGGGGAGTGTTTGGGGACCCGATTCCTGCCCCAGGGGAGTGTTTGGGGACCCGGGTCCTGCCCCAGGGGAGTGTTTGGGGACCCGATTCCTGCCCCAGGGGAGTGTTTGGATACCCGATTCCTGCCCCAGGGGAGTGTTTGGGGACCCGGGTCCTGCCCCAGGGGAGTGTTTGGATACCCGATTCCTGCCCCAGGGGAGTGTTTGGGGACCCGGGTCCTGCCCCAGGGGAGTGTTTGGGGACCCGATTCCTGCCCTAGCGGACTGTTCGGGGACCCGATTCCTGCCCCAGGGGAGTGTTTGGGGACCCGAGTCCTGCCCTAGAAGAGGGTTTGGGGACCCAAGTCCTGCCCCAGGGGAGTGTTTGGGGACCCGGGTCCTGCCCCAGGGGAGTGTTTGGGGACCCGGGTCCTGCCCCAGGGGAGTGTTTGGGGACCCGGGTCCTGCCACAGGGGAGTGTTTGGGGACCCGAGTCCTGCCCCAAGGGAGTGTTTGGGGACCCGGGTCTTGCCCCAGGGGAGTGTTTGGGGACCCAAATCCTGCCCCATGGGAGTGTTTGGGGACCTGGGTCCTGCCCTAGGGGAGTGTTTGGGGACCCGATTCCTGCCCCAGGGGAGTGTTTGGGGACCCGGGTCCTGCCCCAGAGGAGTGTTTGGGGACCCGGGTCCTGCCCTAGGGGAGTGTTTGGGGACCCGATTCCTGCCCCAGGGGAGTGTTTGGGGACCCGGGTCCTGCCCTAGGGGAGTGTTTGGGGACCCGATTCCTGCCCCAGGGGAGTGTTTGGGGACCCGGGTCCTGCCCCAGAGGACCGTTTAATGGACCCGGGTCCTGCCACAGGGGAGTGTCTGGGGACCCGGGTCCTGCCCCAGGGAAGTGTTTGGGGACCCGGGTCCTTCCCCAGAGGAGCATTTGGGGACCCGGGTCCTGCCCCATTGGAGTTTTTGGGGACCCGGGTCCTGCCCCAGGGGAGTGTTTGGGGACCCGGGTCCTTCCCCAGAGGAGCATTTGGGGACCCGGGTCCTGCCCCATTGGAGTTTTTGGGGACCCGGGTCCTGCCCTAGAAGAGGGTTTGGGGACCCGGGTCTTGCCCCAGGGGAGTGTTTGGGGACCCGGGTCCTGCCCCAAGGGAGTGTTTGAGGACCCGGGTCTTGCCCCAGGGGAGTGTTTGGGGACCCGGGTCCTGCCCTAGGGGAGTGTTTGGGCACCCGATTCCTGCCCCAGGGGAGTGTTTGGGGACCTGGGTCCTGCCCCAGAGGAGTTTTTGGGGACCCGGGTCCTGCCCTAGGGGAGTGTTTGGGCACCCGATTCCTGCCCCAGGGGAGTGTTTGGGGACCTGGGTCCTGCCCCAGAGGAGTTTTTGGGGACCCGGGTCCTGCCCTAGGGGAGTGTTTGGGGACCCGATTCCTGCCCCAGGGGAGTGTTTGGGGACCCGATTCCTGCCCCAGGGGAGTGTTTGGGGACCCAAGTCCTTCCCCAAGGGAGTGTTTGAGGACCCGGGTCCTGCCCCAGGGGAGTGTTTGGGGACCCGGGTCCTGCCCCAAGGGAGTGTTTGAGGACCCGGGTCCTGCCCTAGGGGAGTGTTTGGGGACCCGATTCCTGCCCCAGGGGAGTGTTTGGGGACCCGGGTCCTGCCCTAGGGGACTGTTTGGGGACCCGATTCCTGCCCCAGGGGAGTGTTTGGGAACCCAAGTCCTGCCCCAAGGGAGTGTTTGAGGACCCGGGTCCTGCCCCAGGGGAGTGTTTGGGGACCCGGGTCCTGCCCCAAGGGAGTGTTTGGGGACCCGGGTCCTTCCCCAGGGAAGTGTTTGGGGACCCGGGTCCTGCCACAGGGGAGTGTCTGGGGACCCGAGTCCTGCCCTAGAAGAGGGTTTGGGGACCCGAGTCCTGCCCCAGGGAAGTGTTTGGGGACCCGGGTCCTGCCACAGGGGAGTGTTTGGGGACCCGAGTCCTGCCCTAGAAGAGCGTTTGGGGACCCGAGTCCTGCCCTAGAAGAGCGTTTGGGGACCCGGGTCCTGCCCCAGGGGAGTGTTTGGGGACCCGGGTCCTGCCACAGGGGAGTGTTTGGGGACTCGATTCCTGCCCCAGGGGAGTGTTTGGGGACCCGGGTCCTGCCCCAGGGGAGCGTTTAACGGACCCGGGTCCTGCCCCAGGGGAGTGTTTGGGGACCCGGGTCCTGCCCTAGGGGAGTGTTTGGGGACCCGATTCCTGCCCCAGGGGAGTGTTTGGGGACCCGGGTCCTGCCCCAGGGGACTGTTTGGGGACCCGATTCCTGCCCCAAGGGAGTGTTTGAGGACCCGGGTCTTGCCCCAGGGGAGTTTTTGGGGACCCGGGTCCTGCCCTAGGGGACTGTTTGGGGACCCGAGTCCTGCCCTAGAAGAGCGTTTGGGGACCCGGGTCCTGCCCCAGGGGAGTGTTTGGGGACCCGGGTCCTGCCCCAGAGAAGCGTTTAACGGACCCGGGTCCTGCCCCAGGGGAGTGTTTGTGGACCCGATTCCTGCCCCAGGGGAGTGTTTGGGGACCCGGGTCCTGCCCCAGGGGAGTGTTTGGGGACCCGGGTCCTGCCCCAGGGGAGTGTTTGGGGACCCGGGTCCTGCCCCAGGGGACTGTTTAGGGACCCGATTCCTGCCCCAGGGGAGTGTTTGGGGACCCGGGTCCTGCCCCAGGGGAGTGTTTGGGGACCCAGGTCCTGCCCCAGGGGACTGTTTGGGGACCCGATTCCTGCCCCAGGGGACTGTTTGGGGACCCGATTCCTGCGCCAGGGGAGTGTTTGGGGACTCGGGTCCTGCCCCAGGGGAGTGTTTGGGGACCCGGGTCCTGCCCCAGGGGAGTGTTTGGGGACCCGGGTCCTGCCCCAGGGGAGTGTTTGGGGACCCGGGTCCTGCCCCAGGGGAGTGTTTGGGGACCCGGGTCCTGCCCCAGGGGACTGTTTGGGGACCCGATTCCTGCCCCAGGGGAGTGTTTGGGGACCCGGGTCCTGCCCCAGGGGACTGTTTAGGGACCCGATTCCTGCCCCAGGGGAGTGTTTGGGGACCCGGGTCCTGCCCCAGGGGAGTGTTTAGGGACCCGATTCCTGCCCCAGGGGAGTGTTTGGGGACCCGATTCCTGCCCTAGGGGAGTGTTTGGGCACCCGATTCCTGCCCCAGGGGAGTGTTTGGGGACCTGGGTCCTGCCCCAGAGGAGTGTTTGGGGACCCGAGTCCTGCCCCAGGGAAGTGTTTGGGGACCCGGGTCCTGCCACAGGGGAGTGTTTGGGGACCCGAGTCCTGCCCCAGGGAAGTGTTTGGGGACCCGGGTCCTGCCACAGGGGAGTGTTTGGGGACCCGATTCCTGCCCCAGGGGAGTGTTTGGGGACCCGATTCCTGCCCCAGGGGAGTGTTTGGGGACCCAAGTCCTGCCCCAAGGGAGTGTTTGGGGACCCGGGTCCTGCCCTAGGCGACTGTTTGGGGACCCGGGTCCTGCCCCAGGGGAGCGTTTAACGGACCCGGGTCCTGCCCTAGGGGAGTGTTTGGGGACCCGGGTCCTGCCCTAGGCGACTGTTTGGGGACCCAAGTCCTGCCCCAAGGGAGTGTTTGGGGACCCGAGTCCTGCCCTAGAAGAGGGTTTGGGGACCCAAGTCCTGCCCCAGGGGAGTGTTTGGGGACCCGGGTCCTGCCCCAGGGGAGTGTTTGGGGACCCGGGTCCTGCCCCAAGGGAGTGTTTGGAGACCCGAGTCCTGCCCTAGAAGAGGGTTTGGGGACCCAAGTCCTGCCCCAGGGGAGTGTTTGGGGACCCGGGTCCTGCCCCAGGGGAGTGTTTGGGGACCCGGGTCCTGCCCCAAGGGAGTGTTTGGGGACCCGAGTCCTGCCCTAGAAGAGGGTTTGGGGACCCAAGTCCTGCCCCAGGGGAGTGTTTGGGGACCCGGGTCCTGCCCCAGGGGAGTGTTTGGGGACCCGGGTCCTGCCCCAAGGGAGTGTTTGGGGACCCGGGTCCTGCCCCAAGGGAGTGTTTGGGGACCCGAGTCCTGCCCCAGAGGAGCGTTTAACGGACCCGGGTCCTGCCCCAGAGGAGCGTTTAACGGACCCGGGTCCTGCCCTAGGGGACTGTTTGGGGACCCAGGTCCTGCCCCATGGGAGTGTTTGGGGACCCGGGTCCTGCCCTAGGGGAGTGTTTGGGTACCCGATTCCTGCCCCAGGGGAGTGTTTGGGAACCCGAGTCCTGCCCCAGAGGAGTGTTTGGGGACCCAGGTCCTACCCTAGGGGAGTGTTTGGGGACCCGATTCCTGCCCCAGGGGAGTGTTTGGGGACCCGGGTCCTTCCCCATGGGAGTGTTTGGGGACCCGGGTCCTGCCCTAGGGGAGTGTTTGGGGACCCGATTCCTGCCCCAGGGGAGTGTCTGGGGACCCGAGTCCTGCCCCATTGGAGTTTTTGGGGACCCGGGTCCTGCCCCAGGGGAGTGTTTGGGGACCCGATTCCTGCCCCAGGGGAGTGTTTGGGGACCCAAGTCCTGCCCCAAGGGAGTGTTTGGGGACCTGAGTCCTGCCCTAGAAGAGGGTTTGGGGACCCAAGTCCGGCCCCAAGGGAGTGTTTGGGGACCCGAGTCCTGCCCCAGAGGAGCGTTTAACGGACCCGGGTCCTGCCACAGGGGAGTGTCTGGGGACCCGGGTCCTGCCCCAAGGGAGTGTTTGGGGACCCGAGTCCTGCCCCAAGGGAGTGTTTGGGGACCCGAGTCCTGCTCCAAGGGAGTGTTTGGGGACCCGAATCCTGCCCCAGGGGAGTGTTTGGGGACCCGGGTCCTGACCTAGGGGACTGTTTGGGGACCCGGGTCCTGCCCCAGGGAAGTGTTTTGGGACCCGATTCCTGCCCCAAGGGAGTGTTTGGCTACCCGAGTCCTGCCCCAGGGGAGTGTTTGAGGACCCGGGTCCTGCCCCAGGGGAGTGTTTGGGGACCCGATTCCTGCCCCAGGGGAGTGTTTGGGGACCCGGGTCCTGCCCCAGGGGAGTGTTTGGGGACCCGGGTCCTGCCCTAGGGGACTGTTTGGGGACCCGATTCCTGCCCCAGGGGAGTGTTTGGGGACCCAAGTCCTGCCCCAAGGGAGTGTTTGGGGACCCGAGTCCTGCCCTAGAAGAGGGTTTGGGGACCCAAGTCCGGCCCCAAGGGAGTGTTTGAGGACCCGAGTCCTGCCCCAGGGGAGTGTCTGGGGACCCGAGTCCTGCCCTAGAAGAGGGTTTGGGGACCCAAGTCCGGCCCCAAGGGAGTGTTTGAGGACCCGAGTCCTGCCCCAGGGGAGTGTCTGGGGACCCGAGTCCTGCCCTAGAAGAGGGTTTGGGGACCCGAATCCTGCCCCAGGAGAGTGTTTGGGGACCCGAGTCCTGCCCCAGGGAAGTGTTTTGGGACCCGAGTCCTGCCCCAAGGGAGTGTTTGGGGACCCGAGTCCTGCCCTAGAAGAGGGTTTGGGGACCCAAGTCCGGCCCCAAGGGAGTGTTTGAGGACCCGAGTCCTGCCCCAGGGGAGTGTCTGGGGACCCGAGTCCTGCCCTAGAAGAGGGTTTGGGGACCCAAGTCCGGCCCCAAGGGAGTGTTTGAGGACCCGAGTCCTGCCCCAGGGGAGTGTTTGGGGACCTGAGTCCTGCCCTAGAAGAGGGTTTGGGGACCCAAGTCCGGCCCCAAGGGAGTGTTTGAGGACCCGAGTCCTGCCCCAGGGGAGTGTCTGGGGACCCGAGTCCTGCCCTAGAAGAGGGTTTGGGGACCCGAATCCTGCCCCAGGAGAGTGTTTGGGGACCCGAGTCCTGCCCCAGGGAAGTGTTTTGGGACCCGAGTCCTGCCCCAAGGGAGTGTTTGGGGACCCGAGTCCTGCCCTAGGGGAGTGTTTGGGGACCCGGGTCCTGCCCTAGGGGAGTGTTTGGGGACCCGAGTCCTGCCCCAGGGGAGTGTTTGAGGATAGGCGACGCTTTAAAATTTTTTACTGGTAACAAATTTTGAGTTACAGAGGAGGTCTAGGGCCAAAATTGTTGCTCTCACTCTACCGATCGCAGCGATACCTCACATGTGTGGTTTTAAGACCGTTTTTATATGTGGGCGGGACTTAGGTATGTGTTCCCTTTTGCATGCAAACACAGGGACAGGGGCGCTTTAATTTTTTTTTTTTTTTTTTATTGTTCATTTTACTTTATTTATTTTAGTTTGACACTTTTTTCCCCAAAAAATTTTTTTGGATCACTTTTATTCCTATTACAAGGAATGTAAACATCCCTTGTAATAGGAATATGGCATGACAGGTCCTCTTTACAGTGAGATATGGGGGATCAATAAGACCCCACATCTCACCTCTAGGCTGGGAAGCCTGAAATAAAAAAAAAAAAAACGATCCTGGCTTCGATCGTAGCTGTGAGTCGGTAGAAGTACCGGAGGGCAGCGGGAGGGGGGGACGTCCCCTCTCGCCTCCCATAAGAACGATCGAGCAGTGGAACAGCTGCTATGATCATTCTCATGGTGTACGGAATCGCCGGCTGAAAAAGCTGATATCTGAATGATGCCTGTAGCTGCACCCATCATTCAGATATCCCCGCACAAAGTCAAGGACCTTGTATGATGGCCGGCGGGCGGGAAGTGGTTAAAACGCATTTTTTTTTAACACAAAGTTGTCCATTTATACAATATTTCTAACACATAGCATATACATACCAAAAATTACCCCCCCCCCCCAAAATAGATTCTCCTCCTCCTCCTGAGTACGGCGATACCACATGTGTGAGACTTCCACAGCCTGGCCACATACAGAGGCCGAGTACAGCCAAGTATGGCTGAGCATGGCAGAGTATGGCTGAGCATGGCAGAGTATGGCTGAGCATGGCAGAGTATGGCCGAGCATGGCAGGGTATGGCTGAGCATGGCTGGGTATGGCTGAGCATGGCAGGGTATGGCTGAGCATGGCAGGGTATGGCTGAGCATGGCAGAGTATGGCTGAGCGTGGCAGGGTATGGCTGAGCATGGCAGGGTATGGCCGAGCATGGCAGGGTATGGCCGAGCATGGCTGGGTATGGCTGAGCATGGCAGGGTATGGCTGAGCATGGCAGGGTATGGCTGAGCATGGCTGGGTATGGCTGAGCATGGCAGGGTATGGCCGAGCATGGCTGGGTATGGCTGAGCATGGCAGGGTATGGCCGAGCATGGCAGAGTATGGCTGAGCATGGCAGGGTATGGCTGAGCATGGCAGGGTATGGCCGAGCATGGCAGGGAATGGCCGAGCATGGCTGGGTATGGCTGAGCATGGCAGGGTATGGCTGAGCATGGCAGGGTATGGCCGAGCATGGCAGGGTATGGCCGAGCATGGCTGGGTATGGCCGAGCATGGCAGGGTATGGCTGAGCATGGCAGGGTATGGCTGAGCATGGCAGGGTATGGCTGAGCATGGCTGGGTATGGCTGAGCATGGCAGAGTATGGCTGAGCATGGCAGGGTATGGCTGAGCATGGCTGGGTATGGCTGAGCATGGCAGGGTATGGCTGAGCATGGCAGGGTATGGCTGAGCATGGCTGGGTATGGCTGAGCATGGCAGAGTATGGCTGAGCATGGCAGGGTATGGCTGAGCATGGCTGGGTATGGCTGAGCATGGCAGAGTATGGCTGAGCATGGCAGGGTATGGCTGAGCATGGCAGGGTATGGCTGAGCATGGCAGGGTATGGCTGAGCATGGCAGGGTATGGCTGAGCATGGCAGAGTATGGCTGAGCATGGCTGGGTATTGCAGAGTATCGCCGAGTATGACTGGGTATGGCAGAATATGGCTGGATATCACTGAGTATTGCAGAGTATGGCTGGGTATTGCAGGGTATTGCAGAGTATGGCTGGGTATGGCAGAGTATTGCGGGTTATGGCAGAGTATTGCAGATTTTTGCGGGGTATTGCAGAGCATGGCTGGGTATGGCAGAGTATTGCAGAGTATGGCTGGGTATCACTGAGTATTGCAGAGTATGGCTGGGCATTGCGGGGTATTGCAGAGTATTGCGGGATATTTTGGGGTATTGAAGGGTATGGCAGAGTATTGCGGGGTATTGCAGAGTATTTCGGGGTATTGCAGGGTATGGCAGAGTATTGCGGGGTATTTCGGGGTATTGCAGAGTATTGCGGGGTATTGCGGGGTATTGCAGGGTATTGTGGGGTATTGCAGGGTATTGCAGGGTATGGCAGAGTATTGTGGGGTATTGCAGAGTATTGCGGGGTATTTCGGGGCATTGCAGGGTATGGCAGAGTATTGTGGGGTATTGCAGAGTATTGCGGGGTATTGCAGGGTATGGCAGAGTATTTCGGGGCATTGCAGGGTATGGCAGAGTATTGCTGGGTATTTCAGGGTATGGCAGAGTATTGCGGGGTATTTCAGGGTATGGCAGAGTATTGCGGGGTATTTCGGGGCATTGCAGGGTATGGCAGAGTATTGCGGGGTATTTCAGGGTATGGCAGAGTATTGCGGGGTATTTCAGGGTATGGCAGAGTATTGCGGGGTATTGCAGGGTATGGCAGAGTATTGCGGGGTATTTCGGGGCATTGCAGGGTATGGCAGAGTATTGTGGGGCATTGCAGAGTAGTGGGGATGGCTGAGCATGGATGGATGGATGGCTGGATGTCTCTGTGCAGCGCTGTTGGCACTACACATCCGGCCCACAACGCTGCAGCCATCCATCCATCCCCCTCCCCGCTCACTGTGTACCGATCGGTACACAGGAGGGGAGGAGAGGAACCGGCGTCATCAGATGAAGCCGGTTTGTTTACATGTGATCGCGCTGTCATTTGATGGAGCGATCACATGGTAAACAGCCGCGATTAGCGGCCATTTACCGGGATCTGGTCACGGATTCTCTCGAGTGCGCGCCCTAGGGGGCGCGCGAGAGCCGAATTCTGGGAGGACGTCCCTGGACGCCCTCCCAAAGTTAAACAACCGCCCTGTAGCCGTCATTTGGCTATGGGCCGGTTGTTAAGTGGTTAAACTGCTGGCGGCTATTATGTATTGCCAGATCCCGGCAATATAGATAAAAATCATTGAAAAAAACTGGCGTATCCCCCCCAGTCCATTACCAGGCCCTTCGTGTCTAGTATGGATATTAAGTGTATAAACAGAAAAGTCAGTTCTACTCCCCATACACCACATAGATAGCAGAGCTCCCGGGTGCTCTATCCACAGTCGCTGGCTGAGTAGAGTAATGTAGAAAAAAATGATCCGCACTCCGGTTATGACTAAGGCTTTATAGGCTGAAACGCGTCAACTGACTTAATCTGCTTTTGTTCGCTGTGGCTATTCATGTTTTTCTACATTGATATTAAGACACTGAAATTCAAAAGAGCCAACTTCCCTAAACTACAAACCTTGCTAAAAGGCATAAACTGGGATAAAATATTAGGAACAAAGAATACAGAGGAGAGATGGGTTTGCTTTAAGAGCATATTAAATAAGGGCATTAGCCAATGTATCCCATTGGGTAATAAATTTAAAAGAGCGAACAAACATCCTGGATGGCTTAACTCCAATGTAAAAATGCATATAAAACAAAGGAGAAGGCCTTCAAAAAATACAAGGTTGAGGGATCATCCTCAGCATTCAGACTTTATAAAGAATGCAGTAAGAAATGTAAGGGTGCAATTAGGACGGCTAAGATAGAACATGAAAGACACATAGCGGAGGAGAGCAAAAAAAATCCCAAGAAATTCTTTAAGTATGTAAACAGTAAAAAAGGGAGGACAGACCATAAAGAATGAGGAAGGACATCTGGTTACAAAGGATGGTGAGATGGCAAAGGTATTGAATTTATTATTCTCCTCAGTCTTCACGAGTGAATCGGGGGGCTTCAGTAACCAAAACTGCAGTGTTTATCCTCATGACACAACACAGGAAGCACCTACATGGTTAACAGAGGACAGAATTAAAATTAGACTTGAGAAACTTAACATTAATAAATCACCGGGACCAGATGGCTTGCATCCGAGGGTACTTAGGGAACTCAGTCAGGTGATTGCCAAACCGTTGTTCCTAATTTTTACAGACAGTCTATTGACTGGAATGGTACCAGCTGATTGGAGAAAAGCCAATGTAGCACCAATATTTAAAAAGGGCCCAAAATACATCCCTGGGAATTACAGACCAGTTAGCCTAACATCAATAGTATGTAAACTCTTGGAGGGGATGATAAGGGACTATATACCAGATTTTTGTAATGAGAACGATATCATTAGCAGTAATCAGCATGGATTCATGAAGAATCGTTCTTGCCAAACCAATCTATTAACCTTCTATGAGGAGGTGAGTTGCCATCTAGATAAAGGAAGGCCCGTAGACGTGGTGTATCTGGATTTGACACAGTTCCCCATAAACGTTTACTGTACAAAATAAGGTGCGTTGGCATGGACCATAGGGTGAGTACATGGACTGAAAACTGGCTACAAGGGCGAGTTCAGAGGGTGGTGATAAATGGGGAGTACTCAGAATGGTCAGGGGTGGGTAGTGGGGTTCCCCAGGGTTCTGTGCTGGGACCAATCCTATTTAATTTGTTCATAAACGATCTGGAGGATGGGATAAACAGTTCAATCTCTGTATTTGCAGATGATACTAAGCTAAGCAGGGCAATAACTTCTCCGCAGGATGTGGAAATCTTGCAAGAAGACCTGAACAAATTAATGGGGTGGGCGACTACATGGCAAATGAGGTTCAATGTAGAAAAATGTAAAATAATGTATTTGGGTGGTAAAAATCTGAATGCAATCTATACACTGGGGGGAGAACCTCTGGGGGAATCTAGGATGGAAAAGGACCTGGGGGTCCTAGTAGATGATAGGCTCAGCAATGACATGCAATGCCAAGCTGCTGCTAATAAAGCAAACAGAATATTGGCATTAAAAAGCGGATCAACTCCAGAGATAAAACGATAATTCTCCCGCTCTACAAGACTCTGGTCCGGCCGCACCTGGAGTATGCTGTCCAGTTCTGGGCACCAGTCCTCAGGAGGGATGTACTGGAAATGGAGCGAGTACAAAGACGGGCAACAAAGCTAATAAAGGGTCTGGAGGATCTTAGTTATGAGGAAAGGTTGTGAGCACTGAACTTATTCTCTCTGGAGAAGAGACGCTTGAGAGGGGATATGATTTCAATTTACAAATACTGTACTGGTGACCCCACAATAGGGATAAAACTTTTTCGCAGAAGAGAGTTTAATAAGACTCGTGGCCACTCATTAAAATTAGAAGAAAAGAGGTTTAACCTTAAACTACGTAGAGGGTTCTTTACTGTAAGAGCGGCAAAGATGTGGAATTCCCTTTCACAGGCGGTGGTCTCAGCGGGGAGCATTGATAGCTTCAAGAAACTATTAGATAATCACCTGAATGACCACAACATACAGGGATATACAATGTAATACTGACATATAATCACACAAAAGCTGGACTTGATGGACTTGTGTCTTTTTTCAACCTCATCTACTATGTAAGGGGAACCCCGCACCAAAATTAAACAAAAAAATGGCCCACAGGCACTATATACTCTGAACTGCAGTATATATACTATACGGCCTGCACTATTTACTCTGCAGAAAATTGGGCCTTTGGTTTTGGTGGTACCAGAACACAGTAACCCCTAACAGATACTCTTGTTGGGTGCAGGAACGGGCCCTGCTGTTAAATATTAGATATTAAATTGTAATTACATGCCCCTGTTAAATAGGGGCAGAAAAATTGGGCCTTGGGTGGTGGTGGTGCTCTCAACCAATAATATTGTTGAAAGCTAGCATCATCAAGATTGAGGAGGAATAGGATAGGCAGCATAGCCAGTCTTCAAGGGATCCCACATCCATGGAAAATTTAATTCAGTTACATCAGCATTAGCTGCTTGATAGCTGCTGATCCAGGACTGATTCTTTTTTATGAATGTGAGCCTATCAACGGAGTCTGTGGACAGGCGCACTCTTTGATCCGTTACAAACCCTCCAGCAGCACTGAATGTGCGTTCAGAACCCCACCTTACTCCAACCACCCTACTACTCTGCTCCTCCATCCCCCACTGCCCTACTACACTAACCTCCCCCCAGCTACCCCACCCCCACGTTATGAGCCAGGAGATCTTCCCCTCCCCGAATTTCTTCACAGAGCCCCCAGTATACCTACCTTTGTTTAATGATTAAATTGTTCCCCTCTCTGGCTGGCAGTTCAGGAGTATTATCCCCACACCACCAGGCTTCACAGTTCTTTCCTCCACCGGCTTATTGAGCTTTTGAATTTGAAGGAAAGGGTGGGGTATAAGATTACGTAGACTGGGGGTATAAGATAACATAGACTGGGGGGGTATAAAATAATGTAGACTGGGGGGTATAAGATAACATAGACTGGGGGGTATAAGATAACATAGACTGGGGGGGATAAGATAACATAGACTGGGGGGTAAAAGATAACATAGACTGGGGGGGATAAGATAACATAGACTGGGGGGGATAAGATAACATAGGCTGGGGGGGTGTAAGAAAACATAGACGGGGGGTATAAGATGACGTAGACTGGGGGGTATAAGATAACATAGACTGGGGGGGTATAAGATAACATAGACTGGGGGGGTATAAGATAACATAGACTGGGAGGTATAAGATAACGTAGACTGGGGGTTGTTTAAAAAAACGAAGACTGGAGGGGTATAAGATAATGTAGACTGGGGGGGTATAAGATAATGTAGACTGGGGGGGTATAAGATAATGTAGACAGGGGGGGTATAAGATAATGTAGACTGGGGGTGGTTTAAAAAAACGTAGACTGGAGGGGTATAAGATGACGTAGACTGGGGGTGGTTTAAGAAAACGTAGACTGGGGGGTATAAGAGAACGTAGACTGGGGGGTATAAGAGAACGTAGACTGGGGGGATTATATTTATTGTGTGTTTTATGTTACTTGCTTTATGCTGATAAAACATTTCTTCCTCTCCCCTCCCTTTCCCTGTAGTATTTCTCCTCTCCTATAAGATGTCCCCACAGTACTCCCCTTCCCCCAAAAATTGTCTTACCTCTGCCATAAATGGGACCATCGCCGTACCCTGTACTTCCTCCAGGAATCTCCCCCCTCTATCAATAGACCGTCGCCGTACCCTGTACTTCCTCCAGGAATCTCCCCCCTCTATCAATAGACCGTCGCCGTACCCTGTACTTCCTCCAGGAATCTCCCCCCCTCTATCAATAGACCGTCGCCGTACCCTGTACTTCCTCCAGGAATCTTCCCCCGCTATCCATGAGACCATCACCGTACCCTGTACTCCCTCCAGGAATCTCCCCCCCTCTATCAATAGACCGTCGCCGTACCCTGTACTTCCTCCAGGAATCTTCCCCCGCTATCCATGAGACCATCACCGTACCCTGTACTCCCTCCAGGAATCTCCCCCCCTCTATCAATAGACCGTCGCCGTACCCTGTACTTCCTCCAGGAATCTTCCCCCGCTATCCATGAGACCATCACCGTACCCTGTACTCCCTCCAGGAATCTTCCCCCGCTATCCATGGGACCATCGCCATTCCCTGTACTTCCTCTGGGAATCTCCCCCCTCTATAAATAGGACCATCGCCATACCTTGTACTTCCTCCAGGAATCTCCCCCCCGCTATCCATAGGACCATCGCCATTCCCTGTACTTCCTCTGAGAATCTCCCCCCTCTATAAATAGGACCATCGCCATACCTTGTACTTCCTCCAGGAATCTCCCCCCCGCTATCCATAGGACCATCGCTATACCCTGTACTTCCTCCAGGAATCTCCCCCCGCTATCCATAGGACCATCGCCGTACCCTGTACTCCCTCCAGGAATCCCCCCCCCGCTATCCATGGGACCATCACCGTACCCTGTACTTCCTCCAGGAATCTTCCCCCGCTATCCATGGGACCATTGCCGTACCCTGTACTTCCTCCAGGAATCTTCCCACATTATCCATAGGACCATCGCCGTACCCTGTACTTCCTCCAGGAATCTTCCCACATTATCCATAGGACCATCGCCGTACCCTGTACTTCCTCCAGGAATCTTCCCCCCTCTATCCATAGGACCTTCGCCGTACCCTGTACTTCCTCCAGGAATCTTCCCTCGCTATCCATAGGACCATCGCCGTACCCTGTACTTCCTCCAGGAATCTTCCCTCGCTATCCATAGGACCATCGCCGTACCCTGTACTTCCTCCAGGAATCTTCCCTCGCTATCCATAGGACCATCGCCGTACCCTGTACTTCCTCCAGGAATCTTCCCCCTCTATCCATAGGACCATCGCCGTACCCTGTACTTCCTCCAGGAATCTTCCCTCGCTATCCATAGGACCATCGCCGTACCCTGTACTTCCTCCAGGAATCTTCCCCCCTCTATCCATAGGACCATCGCCGTACCCTGTACTTCCTCCAGGAATCTTCCCTCGCTATCCATAGGACCATCGCCGTACCCTGTACTTCCTCCAGGAATCTTCCCCCTCTATCCATAGGACCATCGCCGTACCCTGTACTTCCTCCAGGAATCTCCCCCCTCTATCCATAGGACCATCACCGTACCCTTTACTGCCTCCAGGGATCTCCCCCCTCTATCCATAGGACCTTCACCGTACCCTGTACTTGCTCCAGGAATCTCCCCCCTCTATCCATAGGACCATCACCGTACCCTGTACTTCCTCCAGGAATCTCCCCCCTCTATCCATAGGACCATCGCCGTACCCTGTACTTCCTCCAGGAATCTTCCCTCGCTATCCATAGGACCATCGCCGTACCCTGTACTTCCTCCAGGAATCTTCCCCCCTCTATCCATAGGACCATCGCCGTACCCTGTACTTCCTCCAGGAATCTTCCCTCGCTATCCATAGGACCATCGCCGTACCCTGTACTTCCTCCAGGAATCTTCCCCCTCTATCCATAGGACCATCGCCGTACCCTGTACTTCCTCCAGGAATCTCCCCCCTCTATCCATAGGACCATCACCGTACCCTGTACTGCCTCCAGGGATCTCCCCCCTCTATCCATAGGACCTTCGCCGTACCCTGTACTTCCTCCAGGAATCTCCCCCTGCTATCCATAGGACCATCGCCGTACCCTGTACTTCCTCCAGGAATCTCCCCCCTCTATCCATAGGACCATCACCGTACCCTGTACTTCCTCCAGGAATCTCCCCCCTCTATCCATAGGACCATCGCCGTACCCTGTACTTCCTCCAGGAATCTTCCCTCGCTATCCATAGGACCATCGCCGTACCCTGTACTTCCTCCAGGAATCTTCCCACGCTATCCATAGGAGCTTCGCCGTACCCTGTACTTCCTCCAGGAATCTTCCCCCCTCTATCCATAGGACCTTCGCCGTACCCTGTACTTCCTCCAGGAATCTCCCCCCTCTATCCATAGGACCATCGCCGTACCCTGTACTTCCTCCAGGAATCTTCCCCCGCTATCCATAGGACCATCGCCGTACCCTGTACTTCCTCCAGGAATCTCCCCCCTCTATCTATAGGACCATCACCGTACCCTGTACTTCCTCCAGGAATCTTCCCCCCTCTATCCATAGGACCTTCGCTGTACTTCCTCCAGGAATCTCCCCCCTCTATCCATAGGACCTTCGCTGTACCCTGTACTTCCTCCAGGAATCTTCCCCCCTCTATCCATAGGACCTTCACCGTACCCTGTACTTCCTCCAGGAATCTTCCCCCCTCTATCCATAGGACCATCGCCGTACCCTGTACTTCCTCCAGGAATCTTCCCCCCTCTATCCATAGGACCATCGCCGTACCCTGTACTTCCTCCAGGAATCTTCCCTCGCTATCCATAGGACCATCGCCATACCCTGTACTTCCTCCAGGAATCTTCCCCCTCTATCCATAGGACCATCGCCGTACCCTGTACTTCCTCCAGGAATCTTCCCCCTCTATCCATAGGACCATCACCGTACCCTGTACTGCCTCCAGGGATCTCCCCCCTCTATCCATAGGACCTTCACCGTACCCTGTACTTGCTCCAGGAATCTCCCCCCTCTATCCATAGGACCATCACCGTACCCTGTACTTCCTCCAGGAATCTCCCCCCTCTATCCATAGGACCATCGCCGTACCCTGTACTTCCTCCAGGAATCTTCCCTCGCTATCCATAGGACCATCGCCGTACCCTGTACTTCCTCCAGGAATCTTCCCCCCTCTATCCATAGGACCATCGCCGTACCCTGTACTTCCTCCAGGAATCTTCCCTCGCTATCCATAGGACCATCGCCGTACCCTGTACTTCCTCCAGGAATCTTCCCCCTCTATCCATAGGACCATCGCCGTACCCTGTACTTCCTCCAGGAATCTCCCCCCTCTATCCATAGGACCATCACCGTACCCTGTACTGCCTCCAGGGACCTCCCCCCTCTATCCATAGGACCTTCGCCGTACCCTGTACTTCCTCCAGGAATCTCCCCCCGCTATCCATAGGACCATCGCCGTACCCTGTACTTCCTCCAGGAATCTCCCCCCTCTATCCATAGGACCATCACCGTACCCTGTACTTCCTCCAGGAATCTCCCCCCTCTATCCATAGGACCATCGCCGTACCCTGTACTTCCTCCAGGAATCTTCCCTCGCTATCCATAGGACCATCGCCATACCCTGTACTTCCTCCAGGAATCTTCCCACGCTATCCATAGGAGCTTCGCCGTACCCTGTACTTCCTCCAGGAATCTTCCCCCCTCTATCCATAGGACCTTCGCCGTACCCTGTACTTCCTCCAGGAATCTCCCCCCTCTATCCATAGGAGCTTCGCCATACCCTGTACTTCCTCCAGGAATCTTCCCCCCTCTATCCATAGGACCTTCGCCGTACCCTGTACTTCCTCCAGGAATCTCCCCCCTCTATCCATAGGACCATCGCCGTACCCTGTACTTCCTCCAGGAATCTCCCCCCTCTATCCATAGGACCATCACCGTACCCTGTACTTCCTCCAGGAATCTTCCCCCCTCTATCCATAGGACCTTCGCTGTACCCTGTACTTCCTCCAGGAATCTCCCCCCTCTATCCATAGGACCTTCGCTGTACCCTGTACTTCCTCCAGGAATCTTCCCCCCTCTATCCATAGGACCTTCACCGTACCCTGTACTTCCTCCAGGAATCTTCCCCCCTCTATCCATAGGACCTTCGCCGTACCCTGTACTTCCTCCAGGAATCTTCCCCCCTCTATCCATAGGACCTTCGCCGTACCCTGTACTTCCTCCAGGAATCTCCCCCCTCTATCCATAGGACCTTCGCCATACCCTGTACTTCCTCCAGGATTCTCCCCCCTCTATCCATAGGACCATCACCGTACCCTGTACTTCCTCCAGGAATCTCCCCCCTCTATCCATAGGACCTTCACCGTACCCTGTACTTGCTCCAGGAATCTCCCCCCTCTATCCATAGGACCTTCGCCATACCCTGTACTTCCTCCAGGATTCTCCCCTCTCTATCCATAGGACCTTCACCGTACCCTGTACTTCCTCCAGGAATCTTCCCTCGCTATCCATAGGACCATCGCCGTACCCTGTACTTCCTCCAGGAATCTTCCCCCCTCTATCCATAGGACCATCGCCGTACCCTGTACTTCCTCCAGGAATCTTCCCTCGCTATCCATAGGACCATCGCCGTACCCTGTACTTCCTCCAGGAATCTTCCCCCTCTATCCATAGGACCATCGCCGTACCCTGTACTTCCTCCAGGAATCTCCCCCCTCTATCCATAGGACCATCACCGTACCCTGTACTGCCTCCAGGGATCTCCCCCCTCTATCCATAGGACCTTCGCCGTACCCTGTACTTCCTCCAGGAATCTCCCCCCGCTATCCATAGGACCATCACCGTACCCTGTACTTCCTCCAGGAATCTTCCCCCGCTATCCATAGGACCATCGCCGTACCCTGTACTTCCTCCAGGAATCTCCCCCCTCTATCCATAGGACCATCGCCGTACCCTGTACTTCCTCCAGGAATCTTCCCTCGCTATCCATAGGACCATCACCGTACCCTGTACTTCCTCCAGGAATCTCCCCCCTCTATCCATAGGACCATCGCCGTACCCTGTACTTCCTCCAGGAATCTCCCCCTCTATCCATAGGACCATCACCGTACCCTGTACTTCCTCCAGGAATCTTCCCCCCTCTATCCATAGGACCTTCGCTGTACCCTGTACTTCCTCCAGGAATCTCCCCCCTCTATCCATAGGACCTTCGCCGTACCCTGTACTTCCTCCAGGAATCTCCCCCCTCTATCCATAGGACCATCGCCGTACCCTGTACTTCCTCCAGGAATCTCCCCCTCTATCCATAGGACCATCACCGTACCCTGTACTTCCTCCAGGAATCTTCCCCCCTCTATCCATAGGACCTTCGCTGTACCCTGTACTTCCTCCAGGAATCTCCCCCCTCTATCCATAGGACCTTCGCCATACCCTGTACTTCCTCCAGGATTCTCCCCCCTCTATCCATAGGACCATCACCGTACCCTGTACTTCCTCCAGGAATCTCCCCCCTCTATCCATAGGACCTTCGCCGTACCCTGTACTTCCTCCAGGAATCTCCCCCCTCTATCCATAGGACCTTCGCCGTACCCTGTACTTCCTCCAGGAATCTCCCCCTCTATCCATAGGACCATCACCGTACCCTGTACTTCCTCCAGGAATCTCCCCCCTCTATCCATAGGACCTTCACCGTACCCTGTACTTCCTCCAGGAATCTCCCCCCTCTATCCATAGGACCTTCGCCGTACCGTGTACTTCCTCCAGGATTCTCCCCCCTCTATCCATAGGACCTTCGCCGTACCCTGTACTTCCTCCTCCATAGAGGAGTTTGTCTCCCATGGTTGAGAGAAGGGATCTTTCATTCTATTACTAGAGTAGGACCCAATAATTTGGGGTAGTTTGTCGCAGTAAGTGGGCTTAGCACTATATGACCGTATAGTGTGACCAGAACCTCCCCCCCCCCGTATTTTTTTGAATATGTTCAGGTGTTTTATAAATAGCCTTGCAGGATAAATGTCATTCTTGTATGTGCTGGAATCTGTTTTGTACTGTTTGTTGGTCTTATAGCAGCACCATCTTGAATGTAAACGCATTTTAGGGTGTGACCCCCCCTAAGTATGATTTTCTTTACTCATATGAAGAGCCCTCAGCTGACATCGCTGAACACCTGCAGAGAAGACATAGCGTGGTCACTGCTAACATGAAGAGTGTCACTCATCCCCGGGGTCACCACCGCTGACCCCAGACCCCATCCAACATGTGATTAGAAGAACTCACCGATGAGATACCAAGAGGAAAAGCAAACACTGAGATCTGCAGAACTACTCAGCAGACTGGAACGTAAACACCACGCCGAGTGTTCCACCGAACGTCTACATCTCCCAATGTCCAACTCCTCATATATCATGTCACTGCTGTATAATATATCCTATATCTAGAGAGCCGCGATGTCACTGCTCTACCATATCTCCTATATCTAGAGAGCCGTGATGTCACTGCTGTATAATATATCCTATATCTAGAGAGCCGCGATGTCACTGCTGTATAATATATCCTATATCTAGAGAGCCGTGATGTCACTGCTGTATAATATATCCTATATCTAGAGAGCCGTGATGTCACTGCTGTATAATACATCCTATATCTAGAGAGCCGCGATGTCACTGCTCTACCATATCTCCTATAGCTAGAGAGCCGTGATGTCACTGCTGTATAATATATCCTATATCTAGAGAGCCGTGATGTCACTGCTCTACCATATCTCCTATATCTAGAGAGCCGTGATGTCACTGCTCTACCATATCTCCTATATCTAGAGAGCCGTGATGTCACTGCTGTATAATATATCCTATATCTAGAGAGCCGCGATGTCACTGCTCTACCATATCTCCTATATCTAGAGAGCCGTGATGTCACTGCTGTATAATATATCCTATATCTAGAGAGCCGCGATGTCACTGCTCTACCATATCTCCTATATCTAGAGAGCCGTGATGTCACTGCTGTATAATATATCCTATATCTAGAGAGCTGTGATGTCACTGCTGTATAATACATCCTATATCTGGAGAGCCGTGATGTCACTGCTGTATAATACATCCTATATCTGGAGAGCCGTGATGTCACTGCTGTATAATACATCCTATATCTAGAGAGCCGTGATGTCACTGCTGTATAATACATCCTATATCTGGAGAGCCGTGATGTCACTGCTGTATAATACATCCTATATCTGGAGAGCCGTGATGTCACTGCTGTATAATATATCCTATATCTAGAGAGCCGCGATGTCACTGCTCTACCATATCTCCTATATCTAGAGAGCCGTGATGTCACTGCTGTATAATATATCCTATATCTAGAGAGCCGTGATGTCACTGCTGTATAATACATCCTATATCTGGAGAGCCGTGATGTCACTGCTGTATAATACATCCTATATCTGGAGAGCCGTGATGTCACTGCTGTATAATACATCCTATATCTGGAGAGCCGTGATGTCACTGCCGTATAATATATCCTATATCTGGAGAGCCGTGATGTCACTCTGTATAATATATCCTATATCTGGAGAGCCGTGATGTCACTCTGTATAATACATCCTATATCTAGAGAGCCGTGATGTCACTGCTGTATAATACATCCTATATCTGGAGAGCCGTGATGTCACTCTGTATAATATATCCTATATCTAGAGAGCCGTGATGTCACTGCTGTATAATACATCCTATATCTAGAGAGCCGTGATGTCACTGCTGTATAATATATCCTATATCTGGAGAGCCGTGATGTCACTGCTGTATAATATATCCTATATCTAGAGAGCCGTGATGTCACTGCTGTATAATATATCCTATATCTGGAGAGCCGTGATGTCACTGCTGTATAATATATCCTATATCTGGAGAGCCGTGATGTCACTGCTGTATAATATATCCTATATCTGGAGAGCCGTGATGTCACTGCTGTATAATATATCCTATATCTGGAGAGCCGTGATGTCACTGCCGTACCATATATCCTATATCTAGAGAGCTGTGATGTCACTCTGTATAATATATCCTATATCTAGAGAGCCGTGATGTCACTGCTGTATAATATATCCTATATCTGGAGAGCCGTGATGTCACTCTGTATAATATATCCTATATCTGGAGAGCCGTGATGTCACTCTGTATAATATATCCTATATCTGGAGAGCCGTGATGTCACTCTGTATAATATATCCTATATCTGGAGAGCCGTGATGTCACTGCTGTATAATATATCCTATATCTGGAGAGCCGTGATGTCACTGCTGTATAATATATCCTATATCTGGAGAGCCGTGATGTCACTGCTGTATAATATATCCTATATCTGGAGAGCCGTGATGTCACTGCTGTATAATACATCCTATATCTAGAGAGCCGTGATGTCACTGCTGTATAATATATCCTATATCTGGAGAGCCGTGATGTCACTGCTGTATAATACATCCTATATCTAGAGAGCTGTGATGTCACTGCTGTATAATATATCCTATATCTGGAGAGCCGTGATGTCACTGCTGTATAATATATCCTATATCTGGAGAGCCGTGATGTCACTGCTGTATAATATATCCTATATCTGGAGAGCCGTGATGTCACTGCTGTATAATATATCCTATATCTGGAGAGCCGTGATGTCACTGCTGTATAATATATCCTATATCTGGAGAGCCGTGATGTCACTGCCGTACCATATATCCTATATCTAGAGAGCTGTGATGTCACTCTGTATAATATATCCTATATCTAGAGAGCCGTGATGTCACTGCTGTATAATATATCCTATATCTGGAGAGCCGTGATGTCACTCTGTATAATATATCCTATATCTGGAGAGCCGTGATGTCACTGCTGTATAATATATCCTATATCTGGAGAGCCGTGATGTCACTGCTGTATAATATATCCTATATCTGGAGAGCCGTGATGTCACTGCTGTATAATATATCCTATATCTGGAGAGCCGTGATGTCACTGCTGTATAATACATCCTATATCTAGAGAGCCGTGATGTCACTGCCGTACCATATATCCTATATCTAGAGAGCCGTGATGTCACTGCTGTATAATATATCCTATATCTAGAGAGCCGTGATGTCACTGCCGTATCATATATCCTATATCTAGAGAGCTGTGATGTCACTGCTGTATAATATATCCTATATCTAGAGAGCCGTGATGTCACTGCTGTATAATATATCCTATATCTGGAGAGCCGTGATGTCACTCTGTATAATATATCCTATATCTGGAGAGCCGTGATGTCACTCTGTATAATATATCCTATATCTGGAGAGCCGTGATGTCACTCTGTATAATACATCCTATATCTAGAGAGCCGTGATGTCACTGCTGTATAATACATCCTATATCTGGAGAGCCGTGATGTCACTGCTGTATAATATATCCTATATCTGGAGAGCCGTGATGTCACTGCTGTATAATACATCCTATATCTGGAGAGCCGTGATGTCACTGCCGTACCATATATCCTATATCTAGAGAGCTGTGATGTCACTGCTGTATAATATATCCTATATCTGGAGAGCCGTGATGTCACTCTGTATAATACATCCTATATCTAGAGAGCCGTGATGTCACTGCTCTACCATATATCCTATATCTAGAGAGCCGTGATGTCACTCCGTATAACATATCCTATATCTAGAGAGCCGTGATGTCACTCCGTATAACATATCCTATATCTAGAGAGCCGTGATATCACTCTGTATAATATATCCTATATCTATAGAGCCGTGATGTCACTCTGTATAATATATCCTATATCTGGAGATGTCACTCCTGTCTGTCCTGTATTAAACAATTCTGGATTTCCCATTGAAAGCTCTTTAGTAATATTTCTGTTGGATTTGTGTCTGGTGATCCTGCCAGAAATCTTGTGAGCCAGAAAACTTCCTGTGCAGCACTCTTATCAAGTTATAGGATTTCATTATACAGAACACCTCCCTTCTGTGTTATGGGGAAGAGGAGAGAGGGAGGTGCTCTGTAGTCCCGTCCCAGGGTGACAACTCTGCTCCTCCATAGATACAGTACAATGGGCGTTGTCACCCCGGGACAGGAAGTGTGTTACTGACAGGATCACCGGGTGAAAATGAAGGAAAAAACACCTGAAAAAAATCAGGTGTTTGTAGTGTCTCGGAAAATTCTTCTAATTCTTGAAGTCTATTGAGGGACACGGGAAGTCAGATACTGCCACCCCCTAGAAGACTGGGCACAGGCAAACAGAACATTCATACACCCATACCTTTGTAACCCCTCCTCCACCCAGCATGCCTCTGTTATGTAATAGATCAATACTAAGGGCAAACGGGGGGGAGGGGAAACATATCCTTCAGTGGATTCCAAGGAGATGATACCCTGGGGTGAACCGACAAAAGGTGCCCACAGAGACCTCAGGAGATACACCGGGGTGAACCGACAAAAGGTGCCCACAGAGACCTCAGGAGATACCCTGGGGTGAACAGACACAAGGTGCCCACAGAGACCTCAGGAGATACCCTGGGGTGAACAGACACAAGGTGCCCACAGAGACCTCAGGAGATACCCTGGGGTGAACAGGCACAAGGTGCCCACAGAGACCTCAGGAGATACACCGGGGTGAACCGACAAAAGGTGCCCACAGAGACCTCAGGAGATACCCTGGGGTGAACAGGCACAAGGTGCCCACAGAGACCTCAGGAGATACACCGGGGTGAACAGGCACAAGGTGCCCACAGAGACCTCAGGAGATACACCGGGGTGAACAGACACAAGGTGCCCACAGAGACCTCAGGAGATACACCGGGGTGAACAGACACAAGGTGCCCACAGAGACCTCAGGAGATACCCCGGGGTGAACAGACACAAGGTGCCCACAGAGACCTCAGGAGATACCCTGGGGTGAACAGACACAAGGTGCCCACAGAGACCTCAGGAGATACACCGGGGTGAACAGACACAAGGTGCCCACAGAGACCTCAGGAGATACCCCGGGGTGAACAGACACAAGGTGCCCACAGAGACCTCAGGAGATACACCGGGGTGAACAGACACAAGGTGCCCACAGAGACCTCAGGAGATACCCTGGGGTGAACAGACACAAGGTGCCCACAGAGACCTCAGGAGATACACCGGGGTGAACAGACACAAGGTGCCCACAGAGACCTCAGGAGATACCCCGGGGTGAACAGACACAAGGTGCCCACAGAGACCTCAGGAGATACACCGGGGTGAACAGACACAAGGTGCCCACAGAGACCTCAGGAGATACCCTGGGGTGAACAGACACAAGGTGCCCACAGAGACCTCAGGAGATACACCGGGGTGAACAGACACAAGGTGCCCACAGAGACCTCAGGAGATACCCCGGGGTGAACAGACACAAGGTGCCCACAGAGACCTCAGGAGATACCCCGGGGTGAACAGACACAAGGTGCCCACAGAGACCTCAGGAGATACACCGGGGTGAACAGACACAAGGTGCCCACAGAGACCTCAGGAGATACCCTGGGGTGAACAGACACAAGGTGCCCACAGAGACCTCAGGAGATACACCGGGGTGAACAGACACAAGGTTCCCACAGAGACCTCAGGAGATACACCGGGGTGAACAGACACAAGGTGCCCACAGAGACCTCAGGAGATACACCGGGGTGAACCGACAAAAGGTGCCCACAGAGACCTCAGGAGATACCCTGGGGTGAACAGGCACAAGGTGCCCACAGAGACCTCAGGAGATACACCGGGGTGAACAGGCACAAGGTGCCCACAGAGACCTCAGGAGATACACCGGGGTGAACAGACACAAGGTGCCCACAGAGACCTCAGGAGATACACCGGGGTGAACAGACACAAGGTGCCCACAGAGACCTCAGGAGATACCCCGGGGTGAACAGACACAAGGTGCCCACAGAGACCTCAGGAGATACCCTGGGGTGAACAGACACAAGGTGCCCACAGAGACCTCAGGAGATACACCGGGGTGAACAGACACAAGGTGCCCACAGAGACCTCAGGAGATACCCCGGGGTGAACAGACACAAGGTGCCCACAGAGACCTCAGGAGATACACCGGGGTGAACAGACACAAGGTGCCCACAGAGACCTCAGGAGATACCCTGGGGTGAACAGACACAAGGTGCCCACAGAGACCTCAGGAGATACACCGGGGTGAACAGACACAAGGTGCCCACAGAGACCTCAGGAGATACCCCGGGGTGAACAGACACAAGGTGCCCACAGAGACCTCAGGAGATACACCGGGGTGAACAGACACAAGGTGCCCACAGAGACCTCAGGAGATACCCTGGGGTGAACAGACACAAGGTGCCCACAGAGACCTCAGGAGATACACCGGGGTGAACAGACACAAGGTGCCCACAGAGACCTCAGGAGATACCCCGGGGTGAACAGACACAAGGTGCCCACAGAGACCTCAGGAGATACCCCGGGGTGAACAGACACAAGGTGCCCACAGAGACCTCAGGAGATACACCGGGGTGAACAGACACAAGGTGCCCACAGAGACCTCAGGAGATACCCTGGGGTGAACAGACACAAGGTGCCCACAGAGACCTCAGGAGATACACCGGGGTGAACAGACACAAGGTTCCCACAGAGACCTCAGGAGATACACCGGGGTGAACAGACACAAGGTGCCCACAGAGACCTCAGGAGATACCCTGGGGTGAACAGACACAAGGTGCCCACAGAGACCTCAGGAGATACACCGGGGTGAACAGACACAAGGTGCCCACAGAGACCTCAGGAGATACACCGGGGTGAACAGACACAAGGTGCCCACAGAGACCTCAGGAGATACACCGGGGTGAACAGACACAAGGTGCCCACAGAGACCTCAGGAGATACCCTGGGGTGAACAGACACAAGGTGCCCACAGAGACCTCAGGAGATACCCTGGGGTGAACAGGCACAAGGTGCCCACAGAGACCTCAGGAGATACCCTGGGGTGAACAGACACAAGGTGCCCACAGAGACCTCAGGAGATACACCGGGGTGAACAGACACAAGGTGCCCACAGAGACCTCAGGAGATACCCTGGGGTGAACAGACACAAGGTGCCCACAGAGACCTCAGGAGATACCCTGGGGTGAACAGGCACAAGGTGCCCACAGAGACCTCAGGAGATACCCTGGGGTGAACAGACACAAGGTGCCCACAGAGACCTCAGGAGATACCCTGGGGTGAACAGACACAAGGTGCCCACAGAGACCTCAGGAGATACCCTGGGGTGAACAGACACAAGGTGCCCACAGAGACCTCAGGAGATACCCTGGGGTGAACAGACACAAGGTGCCCACAGAGACCTCAGGAGATACCCCGGGGTGAACAGACACAAGGTGCCCACAGAGACCTCAGGAGATACCCTGGGGTGAACAGACACAAGGTGCCCACAGAGACCTCAGGAGATACACCGGGGTGAACAGACACAAGGTGCCCACAGAGACCTCAGGAGATACCCTGGGGTGAACAGACACAAGGTGCCCACAGAGACCTCAGGAGATACACCGGGGTGAACAGACACAAGGTGCCCACAGAGACCTCAGGAGATACACCGGGGTGAACAGACACAAGGTGCCCACAGAGACCTCAGGAGATACCCTGGGGTGAACAGACACAAGGTGCCCACAGAGACCTCAGGAGATACACCGGGGTGAACAGACACAAGGTGCCCACAGAGACCTCAGGAGATACACCGGGGTGAACAGACACAAGGTGCCCACAGAGACCTCAGGAGATACCCTGGGGTGAACAGACACAAGGTGCCCACAGAGACCTCAGGAGATACACCGGGGTGAACAGACACAAGGTGCCCACAGAGACCTCAGGAGATACCCTGGGGTGAACAGACACAAGGTGCCCACAGAGACCTCAGGAGATACACCGGGGTGAACAGACACAAGGTGCCCACAGAGACCTCAGGAGATACACCGGGGTGAACAGACACAAGGTGCCCACAGAGACCTCAGGAGATACCCTGGGGTGAACAGACACAAGGTGCCCACAGAGACCTCAGGAGATACCCTGGGGTGAACAGGCACAAGGTGCCCACAGAGACCTCAGGAGATACCCTGGGGTGAACAGACACAAGGTGCCCACAGAGACCTCAGGAGATACACCGGGGTGAACAGACACAAGGTGCCCACAGAGACTTCAGGAGATACCCCGGGGTGAACAGACACAAGGTGCCCACAGAGACCTCAGGAGATACACCGGGGTGAACAGACACAAGGTGCCCACAGAGACCTCAGGAGATACAACGGGGTGAACAGACACAAGGTGCCCACAGAGACCTCAGGAGATACCCCGGGGTGAACAGACACAAGGTGCCCACAGAGACCTCAGGAGATACCCTGGGGTGAACAGACACAAGGTGCCCACAGAGACCTCAGGAGATACACCGGGGTGAACAGACACAAGGTGCCCACAGAGACCTCAGGAGATACCCTGGGGTGAACAGACACAAGGTGCCCACAGAGACCTCAGGAGATACCCTGGGGTGAACAGACACAAGGTGCCCACAGAGACCTCAGGAGATACACCAGGGTGAACAGACACAAGGTGCCCACAGAGACCTCAGGAGATACACCAGGGTGAACAGACACAAAGTGCCCACAGAGACCTCAAGAGATACCCCGAGGTGAACAGACACAAAGTGCCCACAGAGACCTCAAGAGATACCCCGAGGTGAACAGACACAAGGTGCCCACAGAGACCTCAAGGGATATCCCGGGGTGAACAGACACAAGGTGCCCACAGAGACCTCAGGAGATACTCCGGAGTGAACAGACACAAGGTGCCCACAGAGACCTCAAGGAATACCCCGAGGTGAACAGACACAAGGTGCCCACAGAGACCTCAAGGGATACCCTGGGGTGAACAGACACAAGGTGCCCACAGAGACCTCAGGAGATACCCTGGGGTGAACAGACACAAGGTGCCCACAGAGACCTCAGGAGATACACCGGGGTGAACAGACACAAGGTGCCCACAGAGACCTCAGGAGATACACCGGGGTGAACAGACACAAGGTGCCCACAGAGACCTCAGGAGATACCCTGGGGTGAACAGACACAAGGTGCCCACAGAGACCTCAGGAGATACACCGGGGTGAACAGACACAAGGTGCCCACAGAGACCTCAGGAGATACCCTGGGGTGAACAGACACAAGGTGCCCACAGAGACCTCAGGAGATACCCTGGGGTGAACAGGCACAAGGTGCCCACAGAGACCTCAGGAGATACCCTGGGGTGAACAGACACAAGGTGCCCACAGAGACCTCAAGGGATACCCCGAGGTGAACAGACACAAGGTGCCCACAGAGACCTCAAGGGATACCCTGGGGTGAACAGACACAAGATGCCCACAGAGACCTCAAGAGATACATGAGGGTGAACAGACACAAGGTGCCCACAGAGACCTCAGGAGATACCCTGGGGTGAACAGACACAAGGTGCCCACAGAGACCTCAGGATATCCCCCCCAGGGGGGAAAAGACACGAGGTGCTCACAGAGACCTCAGGAGATACACCAGACTGAACAGACACAAGGCTTATACATCCTCTACCCACTCAGCCATCGTCCTCTACCCAAACACTCAGCCATCGTCCTCTAACACTAAGCAAACACACCCCTCCACTGTAAATTTCCTCCCCCCGTACAGCGCCCCCCCCAAGCACAGCTACCCCCCTATGACAATACCCCCCCAGCAGTTTCCCCTCAGTACAGCCCTTCCTCCCCTTCCTGTGCTGCCCCCCTCAGCTCAGAACTACCCCTCCAGTTCAGTACAATACCCCCCCACAAATCACAACCCCTCCTCAGTACAATCCCCCCCCAGCAGTTTCCCCTCAGTACAGCCCTTCCTCCCCTTCCTGTGCTGCCCCCCTCAGCTCAGAACTACGCCTCCAGTACATTACTCCCCCCCCACAAATCACAACCCCTCCTCAGTACAATACCCCCCCACAAATCACAACCCCTCCTCAGTACAATACCCCCCCACAAATCACAACCCCTCCTTAGTACAATACCCCCCCACAAATCACAACCCCTCCTCAGTACAATACCCCCCCAGAAGTTCCCCCTCAGTACAGCCCTTCCTCCCCTTCCTGTGCTGCCCCCCTCAGCTCAGAACTACCCCTCCAGTACAGTACCCCCCCCCCCACAAATCACAACCCCTCCTCAGTACAATACCCCCTCAGTACAGCAGGTTCCTCCCCAGTACAGCCCTTCCTCCCCTTCCTGTGCTGCCCCCCTCAGCTCAGAGCTACCCCTCCAGTACAGTACAATACCCCCCCCCCACAAATCACAACCCCTCCTCAGTACAACCCCCCCCCAGCAGTTCCCCCTCAGTACAGCCCTTCCTCCCCTTCCTGTGCAGCCCCCCTCAGCTCAGAACTACCCCTCCAGTACAGTACTCCCCCCCCCCACAAATCACAACCCCTCCTCAGTACAATACCCCCCCAGCAGTTCCCCCTCAGTACAGCCCTTCCTCCCCTTCCTGTGCTGCCCCCCTCAGCTCAGAACTACCCCTCCAGTTCAGTACAATACCCCCCCCACAAATCACAACCCTTCCTCAGTACAATCCCCCCAGCAGTTCCCCCTCAGTACAGCCCTTCCTCCCCTTCCTGTGCTGCCCCCCTCAGCTCAGAACTACGCCTCCAGTACATTACTCCCCCCCCCACAAATCACAACCCCTCCTCAGTACAATACCCCCCCCACAAATCACAACCCCTCCTTAGTACAATACCCCCCCCACAAATCACAACCCCTCCTTAGTACAATACCCCCCCACAAATCACAACCCCTCCTCAGTACAATACCCCCCCAGAAGTTCCCCCTCAGTACAGCCCTTCCTCCCCTTCCTGTGCTGCCCCCCTCAGCTCAGAACTACCCCTCCAGTACAGTACAATACCCCCCCACAAATCACAACCCCTCCTCAGTACAATACCCCCCCAGAAGTTCCCCCTCAGTACAGCCCTTCCTCCCCTTCCTGTGCTGCCCCCCTCAGCTCAGAACTACCCCTCCAGTACAGTACCCCCCCCCCACAAATCACAACCCCTCCTCAGTACAATACCCCCTCAGTACAGCAGGCTCCTCCCCAGTACAGCCCTTCCTCCCCTTCCTGTGCTGCCCCCCTCAGCTCAGAACTACGCCTCCAGTACATTACTCCCCCCTCCACAAATCACAACCCCTCCTCAGTACAATCTCCCCCCCAGCAGTTCCCCCTCAGTACAGCCCTTCCTCCCCTTCCTGTGCTGCCCCCCTCAGCTCAGAACTACGCCTCCAGTACAGTACAATACCCCCCCCCCACAAATCACAACCCCTCCTCATTACATTACCCCCCCCAGCAGTTCCCCCTCAGTACAGCCCTTCCTCCCCTTCCTGTGCTGCCCCCCTCAGCTCAGAACTACCCCTCCAGTACAGTACAATACCCCCCCCACAAATCACAACCCCTCCTCAGTACAATCCCCCCCCAGCAGTTCCCCCTCAGTACAGCCCTTCCTCCCCTTCCTGTGCTGCCCCCCTCAGCTCAGAACTACCCCTCCAGTACAATACCCCCCCCCCACAAATCACAACCCCTCCTCAGTACAATCCCCCCCCAGCAGTTCCCCCTCAGTACAGCAGGCTCCTCCCCAGTACAGTTCCACTCCACTGTAAAATTTCCTCCCCCCATACAGCTACCCCCTACCATACAATCCCCTCCCCCCACCCCAATACAGCTCCCCCATCACAACCCCCCTTAGTACAGCTCTCCCCTATTTAGTGTGTAAGCTCCTATGGGGTTTCTAGCCCCATGGTATATGTTGGTGCTACATTCCCTCATCCCGGATAATGGAGAGAAGAACAGATCAGCTATGAGAGGAGAGAGATGGTTAATATGGATGGAAAAATATTGACACAGAAATGACAATTCCCCTCCCCCTCCCAATATAAAGAACTTCACCGAATTCTGCCCCGTACAGCAGGAGACTCCAGAGGTGAGTGCTGACCGCATGGGGGATGGGCAGGGACCGCATGGAGGATGGGCAGGGACTGCATAGAGGATGGGCAGGGACCGCATGCTAATACAGGGGGTCCCATTCTATAATATAGATTTATAGATTGTAAGCTCCGGGGATCAGGGCTCCCTGATTCCTCCTATATTACATGGTATCTGTACTATCTGCCCTCATGTTGTAAAGTGCTCTGCAAACTGCCACATATACTATTATTATTAGACAGATCCTGGCTGTACATTATTGTCAGGTCAGATTTTATTTTTTTTATGTATAAATCATACTGATCGATCATCGGTAATAATTTATATTCTATTTCCAGGTATTCCTGTCTGTGAACATCTTTCCACCACATCACCCAGGTAACCGATCACCAGAGACTGCTAGAGACCTCCCCAGATCACCTGACATTGTCCCACCAGAGACTGCTAGAGACCTCCCAAGATCACCCAACATTCTCCCACCAGAGACTGCTAGAGACCTCCCAAAATCACCCAACATTCTCCCACCAAAGACTGCTAGAGACCTTCCAAGACCACTCAACATTCTCCCACCAGAGACTACTAGAGACCCCCAAGATCACCTGACATTCTCCCACCAGAGACTGCTAGAGACCTCCCCAGATCACCCAACATTGTCCCACCAAAGACTGCTAGAGACCTCCCCAAGATCACCCAACATTCTCCCACCAAAGACTGCTAGAGACCTCCCAAGACCACTCAACATTCTCCCACCAGAGACTACTAGAGACCCCCAAGATCACCTGACATTCTCCCACCAGAGACTGCTAGAGACCTCCCCAGATCACCCAACATTGTCCTACCAGAGACTGCTAGAGACCTCCCCAGATCACCCAACATTGTCCCACCAGAGACTGCTAGAGACCTCCCCAAGATCACCCAACATTCTCCCACCAAAGACTGCTAGAGACCTCCCCAAGATCACCCAACATTCTCCCACCAAAGACTGCTAGAGACCTCCCAAGATCACACAACATTCTCCTACCAGAGACTGCTAGAGACCACCGCAGATCACCCAACATTGTCCCACCAAAGACTGCTGGAGCCCTCCCCAGATCACTCAACATTCTCCCACCATAGACTGCTAGAGACCTCCCAAGATCACCCAACATTCTCCCACCATAGACTGCTAGAGACCTCCCAAGATCACCCAACATTCTCCCACTAGAGACTGCTAGAGACCTCCCCAGATCACCCAACATTCTCACACTAGAGACTGCTAGAGACCTCCCAAGATCACCCAACATTGTCCCACCAGAGACTGCTGGAGCCCAACCCAGATCACCTGACATTATCCCACCAGAGACTGCTAGAGACCTCTCCAGATCACCCAACATTCTCCACCAGAGACTGCTAGAGTCCTCCCCAGATCACCCGACAGTCTCCCACCAGAGACTGCTAGAGACCTCCCAGATCACCCAACATTGTCCCACCAGAGACTGCTAGAGCCCAACCCAGATCACCTGACATTGTCCCACCAGAGACTGCTAGAGACCTCCCCAGATCTCCCAACATTCTCTCACCATGAACTGCTAGAGACCTCCCAAGATCACGCAACATTCTCCCACCAGAGACTGCTAAAGACCTCCCCAGATCACCCAACATTCTCCCACCATAGACTGCTAGAGACCTCCCCAGATCACCCAACATTCTCCCACTAGAGACTGCTAGAGACCTCCCCAGATCACCCGACAGTCTCCCACCAGAGACTGCTAGAGACCTCCCAGATCACCCAACATTGTCCCACCAGAGACTGCTAGAGCCCAACCCAGATCACCTGACATTGTCCCACCAGAGACTGCTAGAGACCTCCCCAGATCTCCCAACATTCTCCACCAGAGACTGCTAGAGACCTCCCAAGATCATGCAACATTCTCCCACCAGAGACCAGGCATGTACTGGCCATCGGGACTACCGGGAGTTTCCCGGTGGGCCGATGGCTCAGTGGGCCAGTCATGTGCAGTCCTGCAGCCGCTTCTCTCTGACAGTGAGTGATCGCGATTTCACTCCTGTAAGGAGGAGCAGCTTCCGTCACTTGCTGGAGAGAGCATTAGGCTTTCTGCTCCCTCCAGCCTGCAGGGGGAGATAGACAGCCAGCACACTTTCCTTCCTCTCTCCCCTTATCTCTTGTTATCACATGACTGGAGAGAGGAACGAGAAGCTGCCTTCAAAAGTGTGAGTACATGTGGGAGGGGGAGGTGATGGGGGACACTCTGATGTGAAGGGGGCTGCTGGTGGGGACTCTGATGTGAAGGGGGCTGCTGGTGGGGACTCTGGTGTGAAGGGGACTGCTGGTGGGGACTCTGATGTGAAGGGGGCTGCTGGTGGGGACACTCTGTTGTGAAGGGGGACGCTGTTGGGGACACTCTGATGTAAGGGGCACACTGTTGGGGACACTCTGATGTAAGGGGGACGCTGTTGGGGACACACTGGTGTAAGGGGGATGCTGTTGGGGACACTCAAAATTAAAGTGGGCCGGTCATGATGAAGTCCAGGGCCAAATTTTTGTCCCAGTCCAGCCCTGCCAGAGACTGCTAAAGACCTCCCCACATCACCCAACATTCTCCCACCATAGACTGCTAGAGACCTCCTCAGATCACCCAACATTCTCCCACCAGAGACTGCTAGAGACCTCCCCAGATCCCCCAACATTGTCCCACCAGAGACTGCTAGAGTCCTCCCCAGATCACCTGACATTGTCCCACCAGAGACTGCTAGAGCCCCCCCCCCAAATCACCTGACATTGTCCCACCAGAGACTGCTAGAGACCTCCCCAGATCACCCAACATTCTCCCACCATAGACTGCTAGAGACCTCCCAAAATCACCCAACATTCTCCCATCAGAGACTGCTAGAGACATCCCCAGATCACCCAACATTCTTCCATCATAGACTGCTAAAGACCTCCCCAGATCACACAACATTGTCCCACTAGAGACTGCTAGAGACCTCCTCAGGTCACCCAACATTGTCCCACCAGAGACTGCTGGAGACCTCTCCAGATCACCTGACATTGTCCCACCAGAGACTGCTAGAGACCTCCCCAGATCACCCAACATTGTCCCATCAGAGACTGCTAGACACCTTCTCAGACCACCCAACATTCTCCCACCAGAGACTGCTAGAGACCTCCCCAGATCACCCGACATTCTTCCACCAGAGATTGCTAGAGACCTCCCCAGATCCCTCGACATTCTCCCACCAGAAACTGCTATAGACCTCCCCAGATCACACAACATTGTCCCACCAGAGACTGCTGGAGACCTCCCCAGATCACCCAACATTGTCCTACCAGAGACTGCTGGAGACCTCCCCAGATCACCCGACATCTTTTATGTGATGGGGTGACCTCTGACGCGATGGGGGGGGTTTCCGGTGTTCTTTTATGTGATGGGGACAGTGATGTGATCGGGGACTTCTTATATGATGGGGGGACCTCTCATGTACTTCTATGTGATGGGGACACTTATGTGATCGGGGACTTCTGACATGATGGAGGGACCTCCAATGTTCTTTTATGTGATGGGGACAGTGATGTGATTGGGGACTTCTTATATGATGGGGGTACCTCTCATGTACTTCTATGTGATGGGGACAGTGATGTGATCGGGGACTTCTTATATGATGGGGGGACCTCTCATGTACTTCTATGTGATGGGGACACTTATGTGATCGGGGACTTCTGACATGATGGAGGGACCTCCAATGTTCTTTTATGTGATGGGGACAGTGATGTGATTGGGGACTTCTTATATGATGGGGGTACCTCTCATGTACTTCTATGTGATGGGGACAGTGATGTGATCGGGGACTTCTTATATGATGGGGGGACCTCTCATGTACTTCTATGTGATGGGGACACTTATGTGATCGGGGACTTCTGACATGATGGAGGGACCTCCAATGTTCTTTTATGTGATGGGGACAGTGATGTGATTGGGGACTTCTTATATGATGGGGGTACCTCTCATGTACTTCTATGTGATGGGGACAGTGATGTGATCGGGGACTTCTTATATGATGGGGGGACCTCTCATGTACTTCTATGTGATGGGGACACTTATGTGATCGGGGACTTCTTATATGATGGGGGTACCTCTCATGTACTTCTATATGATGGGGACACTTATGTGATCGGGGACTTCTTATATGATGGGGGGACCTCTCATGTACTTCTATGTGATGGGGACACTTATGTGATCGGGGACTTCTTATATGATGGGGGTACCTCTCATGTACTTCTATATGATGGGGACACTTATGTGATCGGGGACTTCTTATATGATGGGGGGACCTCTCATGTACTTCTATGTGATGGGGACACTTATGTGATCGGGGACTTCTTATATGATGGGGGGACCTCTCATGTACTTCTATGTGATGGGGACAGTGATGTGATCGGGGACTTCTTATATGATGGGGGGACCTCTCATGTACTTCTATGTGATGGGGACACTTATGTGATCGGGGACTTCTTATATGATGGGGGGACCTCTCATGTACTTCTATGTGATGGGGACACTTATGTGATTGGGGACTTCTTATATAATGGGGGCCTCTCATGTACTTTTATGTGTTGAGGGACATTGATGTGTAGGTGGACCTCCGATGTGATGGGGGGACCTCCGATGTGATGAAGGTTATATCACGAAGCTGGTTTGATGCCTCAGCCCATTCTCAGGTTTCCATTAATTGAACATTCACATTAATTACAATTATTACATTTTACACTGGGGGGGCTTTAGATCCAGTAAATTCTTAAAGGTGCCCAAGTGAAGGACGGAGGTCTTGTTACTTCATAGCCCCAGCTGAGGGGGTCTGGCCCATCTTGGTGGATGTGGCTAGATCATGTGATGTTTAAGCCATCCAATACCTGGGGACAGAGAACGGGGCTCTGTTGAACTGGTGACCCCCTTTGTGCCTTCTCATTGGTTCTCTCTCTATTCCAGAAACATGGTCCTCCTGATCCTCCTCCTCCAGTTCATCATCGTCTGGAGCTGCCCACCACAGAACCCATCTGGTAAGTCACATTTTGGGGTCATTTTGGAGGAGGGATGGGTTAGAACCCCTGGCTATGTGTAAGCAGGGGCAGGGCACAAAAGTAAATGGGATTCTGTGAATCTTCAATATAAAGTATACCCCAAAAAAACAGGAACTCTCTAGAAATGGATTGCTTCATAGGGGACTTCCTGGGTATAGAGAGGACATAGGGGACTGGTTATAGAGGGGACATAGGGGACTGGGTATAGGGGGGACATAGGGGACTGGGTATAGAGGGGACATAGGGGACTGGGTATAGAGGGGACATAGGGGACTGGGTATAGAGGGGACATAGGGGACTGGGTATAGAGGGGACATAGGGGACTGGGTATAGAGGGGATATAGGGGACTGGGTATGGAGAGGACATAGAGGACTGGGTATAGAGGGGGACATAGGGGACTGGTTAAGAGGGGACATAGGGGACTGGGTATAGGGGGAACATAGGGGACTGGGTTAGAGGGGACATAGGGGACTGGGTATAGGGGGGACATAGGGGACTGGGTATAGAGGGGACAAAAGTGACTGGGTATAGAAGGGACATAGGGGACTGTTTATAGAGGGGACATAGGGGACTGGGTATAGGGGGGGCATAGGGGACTGGGTATAGGGGAGACATAGGGGACTGGGTATAGAGGGGACCTAGGGGACTGGGTATAGAGGGGACATAGAGGAATGGGTATAGAGGGGGACATAGGGGACTGGGTATAGAGGGGACATAGGGGACTGGGTATAGAGGGGGACATAGGGGACTGGGTATAGAGGGGACATAGGGGACTGGATATAGGCGGGACATAGGGGAATGGGTATAGAGGACATAAGGGACTGGGTATAGAAGGGACATAGGGGACTGGTTATAGAGGGGACATAGGGGACTGGGTATAGGGGGGACATAGGGGACTGGGTATAGAGGGGACATAGGGGACTGGGTATAGAGGGGACATAGGTAACTGGGTATAGGGGGGACATAGGGGACTGGGTATAGAGGGGACATAGGTGACTGGGTATAGGGGGGACATAGGGGACTGGGTATAGAGGGGACAAAAGTGACTGGGTATAGAGGGGACATAGGGGATTGTTTATAGAGGGGACATAGGGGACTGGGTATAGGGGGGGCATAGGGGACTGGGTATAGGGGAGACATAGGGGACTGGGTATAGAGGGGACCTAGGGGACTGGGTATAGAGGGGACATAGAGGAATGGGTATAGAGGGGGACATAGGGGACTGGGTATAGAGGGGACATAGGGAACTGGGTATAGAGAGGACATAGGGGACTGGGTATAGGGGGGACATAGGGGACTGGGTATAGAGGGGGACATAAAGGACTGGGTATAGAGGGGACATAGGGGACTGGGTTTAGGGGGGACATAGAGGACTGGGTATAGAGGGGACATAGGGGACTGGGTATAGAGGGGACATAGGGGACTGGGTATAGGGGGGACATAGGGGACTGGGTATAGAGGGGACATAGGGGACTGGGTATAGGTGGGACATAGGGGACTGGGTATAGAGGGGACATAGGGGACTGGGTATAGGGGGGACATAGGGGACTGGGTATAGAGGGGACATAGGGGACTGGGTATAGAGGGGGACATAAGGGACTGGGTATAGAGGGGACATAGGGGACTGGGTATAGGGGGGACATAGGGGACTGGGTATAGAGGGGACAAAAGTGACTGGGTATAGAAGGGACATAGGGGACTGTTTATAGAGGGGACATAGGGGACTGGGTATAGGGGGGGCATAGGGGACTGGGTATAGGGGAGACATAGGGGACTGGGTATAGAGGGGACCTAGGGGACTGGGTATAGAGGGGACATAGAGGAATGGGTATAGAGGGGGACATAGAGGAATGGGTATAGAGGGGGACATAGGGGACTGGGTATAGAGGGGACATAGGGGACTGGGTATAGAGGGGGACATAGGGGACTGGGTATAGAGGGGACATAGTGGACTGGATATAGGCGGGACATAGGGGAATGGGTATAGAGGACATAAGGGACTGGGTATAGAAGGGACATAGGGGACTGGTTATAGAGGGGACATAGGGGACTGGGTATAGGGGGGACATAGGGGACTGGGTATAGAGGGGACATAGGGGACTGGGTATAGAGGGGACATAGGTAACTGGGTATAGGGGGGACATAGGGGACTGGGTATAGAGGGGACATAGGTGACTGGGTATAGGGGGGACATAGGGGACTGGGTATAGAGGGGACAAAAGTGACTGGGTATAGAGAGGGCATAGGGGATTGTTTATAGAGGGGACATAGGGGACTGGGTATAGGGGGGGCATAGGGGACTGGGTATAGGGGAGACATAGGGGACTGGGTATAGAGGGGACCTAGGGGACTGGGTATAGAGGGGACATAGAGGAATGGGTATAGAGGGGGACATAGGGGACTGGGTATAGAGGGGACATAGGGGACTGGGTATAGAGAGGACATAGGGGACTGGGTATAGGGGGGACATAGGGGACTGGGTATAGAGGGGGACATAAAGGACTGGGTATAGAGGGGACATAGGGGACTGGGTTTAGGGGGGACATAGAGGACTGGGTATAGAGGGGACATAGGGGACTGGGTATAGAGGGGACATAGGGGACTGGGTATAGGGGGGACATAGGGGACTGGGTATAGAGGGGACATAGGGGACTGGGTATAGGCGGGACATAGGGGACTGGGTATAGAGGGGACATAGGGGACTGGGTATAGGGGGGACATAGGGGACTGGGTATAGAGGGGACATAGGGGACTGGGTATAGGGGGGACATAGGGGACTGGGTATAGAGGGGGACATAAGGGACTGGGTATAGAGGGGACATAGGGGACTGGGTATAGGGGGGACATAGGGGACTGGGTATAGAGGGGACATAGGGGACTGCGTATAGAGGGGACATAGGGGACTGGGTATAGAGGGGACATAGGGGACTGGGTATAGGGGGGACATAGGGGACTGGGTATAGAGGGGACATAGGGGACTGGGTATAGGCGGGACATAGGGGACTGGGTATAGAGGACATAAGGGACTGGGTATAGAAGGGACATAGGGGACTGGTTATAGAGGGGACATAGGGGACTGGGTATAGGGGGGACATAGGGGACTGGGTATAGAGGGGACATAGGGGACTGGGTATAGGGGGGACATAGGGAACTGGGTATAGAGGGGGACATAAGGGACTGGGTATAGAGGGGACATAGGGGACTGGGTATAGGGGGGACATAGGGGACTGGGTGTAGAGGGGACATAGGGGACTGGGTATAGGGGGGACATAGGGGACTGGGTATAGAGGGGACATAGGGGACTGGGTATAGAGGGGACATAGGGGACTGAGTATAGAGGGGGACATAAGGGACTGGGTATAGAGGGGACATAGGGGACTGAGTATAGAGGGGACATAGGGGACTGGGTATAGGGGGGACATAGGGGACTGGGTATAGAGGGGACATTGGGGACTAGGTATAGGGGGGACATAGGGGACTGGGTATAGAGGACATAAGGGACTGGATATAGAGGGGACATAGGGAACTGGCTATAGAGGGGACATAGGGGACTGGGTATAGAGGGGACATAGGGGACTGGCTATAGAGGGGGCATAGGGGACTGGGTATAGGGGGGACATAGGGGACTGGGTATAGGGGGGACATAAGGGACTGGGTATAGAGGGGACATAGGGGACTGGGTATAGAAGGGACATAGGGGACTGGTTATAGAGGGGACATAGGGGACTGGGTATAGGGGGGACATAGGGGACTGGGTATAGAGGGGGACATAGGGGACTGGGTATAGAGGGGGAATAGGGGACTGGGTATAGAGGGGGACATAGGGGACTGGGTATAGAGGGGACATAGGGAACTGGGTATAGAAGGGACATAGGGGACTGGTTATAGAGGGGACATAGGGGACTGGGTATAGGGGGGACATAGGGGACTGGGTATAGAGGGGACATAGGGGACTAGGTATAGGGGGGACATAGGGGACTGGGTATAGAGGGGACATAGGGGACTGGACTAGGTATAGGGGGGACATAGGGGACTGGGTATAGAGGGGACATAGGGGACTGGGTATAGGGGGGACATAGGGGACTGGGTATAGAGGGGACATAGGGGACTGGGTATAGGGGGGACATAGGGGACTGGGTATAGGGGGGACATAGGGGACTGGGTATAGAGGACATAAGGGACTGGGTATAGAGGGGACATAGGGAACTGGGTATAGAAGGGACATAGGGGACTGGTTATAGAGGGGACATAGGGGACTGGGTATAGGGGGGGACATAGGGGACTGGGTATAGGGGGGACATAGGGGACTGGGTATAGGTGGGACATAGGGGACTGGGTATAGAGGGGACATAGGGGACTGGGTATAGGGGGGACATAGGGGACTGGGTATAGGGGGGGACATAGGGGACTGGGTATAGGGGGGACATAGGGGACTGGGTATAGGTGGGACATAGGGGACTGGGTGTAGAGGGGACATAGGGGACTGGGTATAGGGGGGACATAGGGGACTGGGTATAGAGGACATAAGGGACTGGGTATAGAGGGGACATAGGGAACTGGGTATAGAAGGGACATAGGGGACTGGTTATAGAGGGGACTGGGTATAGGGGGGGACATAGGGGACTGGGTATAGGGGGGACATAGGGGACTGGGTATAGGTGGGACATAGGGGACTGGGTATAGAGGGGACATAGGGGACTGGGTATAGGGGGGACATAGGGGACTGGGTATAGGGGGGGACATAGGGGACTGGGTATAGGGGGGACATAGGGGACTGGGTATAGGTGGGACATAGGGGACTGGGTATAGAGGGGACATAGGGGACTGGGTATAGGTGGGACATAGGGGACTGGGTATAGAGGGGACATAAGGGACTGTGTATAGAGGGGACATAGGGGACTGGGTATAGAAGGGACATAGGGGACTGGGTATAGGTGGGACACAGGGGACTGGGTATAGGGGGGACATAAGGGACTGTGTATAGAGGGGACATAGGGGACTGGGTATAGCAGGGACATAGGGGACTGGGTATAGGGGGGACATAGGGGACTGGGTATAGAGGACATAAGGGACTGGGTATAGAGGTGACATAGGGAACTGGGTATAGAAGGGACATAGGGGACTGGTTATATAGGGGACATAGGGGACTGGGTATAGGGGGGACATAGGGGACTGGGTATAGAGGGGACATAGGGGACTGGGTATAGGGGGACATAGGGGACTGGGTATAGAGGGGACATAGGGGACTTTGTATAGGGGGGACATAGGGGACTGGGTATAGAGGGGACATAGGGGACTGGGTATAGGGGGGACATAGGGGACTGGGTATAGAGGGGACATAGGGGACTGGGTATAGGGGGGACATAGGGGACTGGGTATAGGGGGGACATAGGGGACTGGGTATAGAGGACATAAGGGACTGGGTATAGAGGGGACATAGGGAACTGGGTATAGAAGGGACATAGGGGACTGGTTATAGAGGGGACATAGGGGACTGGGTATAGGGGGGACATAGGGGACTGGGTATAGGTGGAACATAGGGGACTGGGTATAGAGGGGACATAGGGGACTGGGTATAGGGGGGACATAGGGGACTGGGTATAGGTGGGACATAGGGGACTGGGTATAGGGGGGGACATAGGGGACTGGGTATAGGGGGGACATAGGGGACTGGGTATAGGTGGGACATAGGGGACTGGGTATAGAGGGGACATAGGGGACTGGGTATAGGTGGGACATAGGGGACTGGGTATAGAGGGGACATAGGGGACTGGGTATAGAGGGGACATAGGGGAATGGGTATAGGTTGGACATAGGGATCTGGGTACAAAGGGGTCACAGAAGTGTCAGGCCAGGGGTTAGCAGGTAAAACAGTTTGGAAGTGCTACATACAAAGACAGTTACATAATAAAGGGCACATACAAAGCCTTGTGGGTAGGTGGAGCAGATCAGAGCAGTCCAGGTAGTAGCAGAGAGTCTGATATCACCGGGGTGTCAGGAGAAGAGTAGTCAGGACACCGGGGTGTCAGGAGAAGAGTAGTCAGGACACCGGGGGGTCAGAGAAGAGTAGTCAGGACACCGGGGGGTCAGGAGAAGAGTAGTCAGGATACCGGGGGGGTCAGGAGAAGAGTAGTCAGGACACCGGGGGGTTAGGAGAAGAGTAGTCAGGATACCGGGGGGGTCAGGAGAAGAGTAGTCAGGACATCAGGGGGTCAGGAGTAGAGTAGTCAGGACACGGGGGGGTCAGGAGAAGAGTAGTCAGGACACCGGGGGGTCAGGAGAAGAGTAGTCAGGACACCGGGGGGTCAGGAGAAGAGTAGTCAGGACACCGGGGGGTCAGGAGAAGAATAGTCAGGACACCGGGGGGTCAGGAGAAGAGTAGTCAGGACACCGGGGGGTCAGGAGAAGAGTAGTCAGGACACCGGGGGGTCAGGAGAAGAGTAGTCAGGACACCGGGGGGTCAGGAGAAGAGTAGTCAGGACACCGGGGGGTCAGGAGAAGAGTAGTCAGGACACCGGGGTGTCAGGAGAAGAGTAGTCAGGACACCGGGGGGTCAGAGAAGAGTAGTCAGGACACCGGGGGGTCAGGAGAAGAGTAGTCAGGATACCGGGGGGGTCAGGAGAAGAGTAGTCAGGACACCGGGGGGTTAGGAGAAGAGTAGTCAGGATACCGGGGGGGTCAGGAGAAGAGTAGTCAGGACATCAGGGGGTCAGGAGTAGAGTAGTCAGGACACGGGGGGTCAGGAGAAGAGTAGTCAGGACACCGGGGGGTCAGGAGAAGAGTAGTCAGGACACCGGGGGGTCAGGAGAAGAGTAGTCAGGACACCGGGGGGTCAGGAGAAGAATAGTCAGGACACCGGGGGGTCAGGAGAAGAGTAGTCAGGACACCGGGGGGTCAGGAGAAGAGTAGTCAGGACACCGGGGGGTCAGGAGAAGAGTAGTCAGGACACCGGGGGGTCAGGAGAAGAGTAGTCAGGACACCGGGGGGTCAGGAGAAGAGTAGTCAGGACACCGGGGGGTCAGGAGAAGAGTAGTCAGGACACCGGGGGGTCAGGAGAAGAGTAGTCAGGACACCGGGGGGTCAGGAGAAGAGTAGTCAGGACACCAGGGGGTCAGGAGAAGAGTAATCAGGACACTGGGGGGTCAGGAGAAGAGTAGTCAGGGCACCGGGGGGTCAGGAGAAGAGTAGTCAGGACACCGGGGGGTCAGGAGAAGAGTAGTCAGGACACCGGGGGGTCAGGAGAAGAGTAGTCAGGACACCAGGGGTCAGGAGAAGAGTAGTCAGGACACCGGGGGGTCAGGAGAAGAGTAGTCAGGACACCGGGGGGTCAGGAGAAGAGTAGTCAGGACACCGGGGGGTCAGGAGAAGAGTAGTCAGGACACCGGGGAGTCAGGAGAAGAGTAGTCAGGACACCGGGGGGTCAGGAGAAGAGTAGTCAGGACACCGGGGAGTCAGGAGAAGAGTAGTCAGGACACCAGGGGTCAGGAGAAGAGTAGTCAGGACACCGGGGGGTCAGGAGAAGAGTAGGCAGGACACCGGGGGGTCAGGAGAAGAGTAGTCAGGACACCGGGGGGGTCAGGAGAAGAGTATTCAGGACACCAGGGGTCAGGAGAAGAGTAGTCAGGACACCGGGGGGTCAGGAGAAGAGTAGTCAGGACAATCTGGATGAAGCAGGAGCACTCAAGGCAATGTCCTCTATCAGGAACACGTTAAACATGGACAGCAGGCAGCTCTCTCAGGTAAGTGTTTCTTGGCTTTAAAGGGACAGCCAGAGTCCCAGTACTTAGAAGAAGACAGGTCACTGGGGGGGGGGGTGATATACAGGACATTGCATGTAGGCTATGTGACAGGAGATAAGAGACCAGGAGATGGAGACCTGATACCAGGACATAGGGGACTGGGCATAGATGGAGCACTGAAAATAGACACAGAAGACCGGTCGCTAGGGGGATAACAGGTAGACCAGGACCAGAAGACAGAGGTCAAATGCTGGGAAATAGAGGGGTTTTTGTAAAGATGGGTCACAAAAGACGGCCATTAAGCGGATGACATGAAGGACACGAGGCTGCTGGATGGGTCACTAGGGCATGACCTGGAGGACACGAGGCTGCTGGATGGGTCACTAGGGGGGTGACGTGGCGGACACGAGGCTGCTGGATGGATCACTAGGGGGATGACATGGAAGACACGAGGCTGCTGGATGGGTCACTAGGGGCATGACATGGAGGACACGAGGCTGCTGGATGGGTTACTAGGGGGGTGACGTGGCGGACACGAGGCTGCTGGATGGGTCGCTAGGGGGGTGATGTGGTGGACACGAGGCTGCTGGATGGATCACTAGGGGGATGACATGGAAGACACGAGGCTGCTGGATGGGTCACTAGGGGCATGACATGGAGGACATGAGGCTGCTGGATGGGTTACTAGGGGGGTGACGTGGCGGACACGAGGCTGCTGGATGGGTCGCTAGGGGGGTGATGTGGTGGACACGAGGCTGCTGGATGGGTCGCTAGGGGGGTGATGTGGTGGACACGAGGCTGCTGGATGGGTCGCTAGGGGGGTGATGTGGTGGACACGAGGCTGCTGGATGGGTCACTAGGGGGGTGACGTGGCGGACACGAGGCTGCTGGATGGGTCGCTAGGGGGGTGATGTGGTGGACACGAGGCTGCTGGATGGGTCACTAGGGGGGTGACGTGGCGGACACGAGGCTGCTGGATGGGTCACTAGGGGGGTGACGTGGAGGACACAAGGCTGCTGGATGGGTCACAAGGGGGGTGACATGGAGGACACGAGGCTGCTGGATGGGTCACTAGGGGGGTGACGTGGAGGACACGAGGCTGCTGGATGGGTCACTAGGGGGGTGACATGGAGGACACGAGGCTGCTGGATGGTTCACTAGGGGGATGACATGGAAGACACGAGGCTGCTGGATGGGTCACTAGGGGATGACACAAGACTGCTGGATGGGTCACTAGGGGGATGACATGGATAACACAAGGCTGCTGGATGGGTCGCTAGGGGGATGACATGGAAGACATGAGGCTGCTGGATGGGTCACTAGGGGGATGACATGGAGGACACGAGGCTGCTGGATGGGTCACTAGGGGGATGACATGGAGGTCACGAGGCTGCTGGATGGGTCACTAGGGGGATGACATGGAAGACACGAGGCTGCTGGATGGGTCACTAGGGGGGTGACATGGATAACACAAGGCTGCTGAATGGGTCACTAGGGGGGTGACATGGAGGACACGAGGCTGCTGGATGGGTCACTAGGGGGATGACACGGAGGACACGAGGCTGCTGGATGGGTCACTAAGGTGGTGACGTGGAGGACAAGAGGCTGCTGGATGGGTCACTAGGGGGGTGACGTGGAGGACCCGAGGCTGCTGGATGGGTCACTAGGGGTTGACATGGAGGACACGAGGCTGCTGGATGGGTCACTAGGGTGGTGACGTGGAGGACACGAGGCTGCTGGATGGGTCACTAGGGTGGTGACGTGGAGGACACGAGGCTGCTGGATGGGTCACTAAGGTGGTGACGTGGAGGACACGAGGCTGCTGGATGTAGACCAGAAGGCAGAGGGACATAGAGGGACATACTGGGACATACATACAGTATGCCACATACTGGGACATAGAGGACTGGGTTTGGATAGGGCACATACATAGAGGGAACATTGGAAAATAAGGCCCCATAGACAGACTTTGTGATAAACTTCTGGAACAATCTGGGTGAGGGCAGCTACCGTTGTATGAACATCAGAGATGTTTCATGGTCATCACCAGATGGAAGTTGTGTTTTCTCAGAAGGGATGATGGAAGATCGTTGAGATGTAGCCAAGTGCCTTTTCACCCTCCATGTGTCCTGTGTGCTCAGTCACGCTCGGTCACACGCCGTCACACGCCGTCACACGCCGTCACGCTCTCTCATTTTCTATATCGTCAGTCTTCTAGAAATTGCTATAAATAGAGCCGATACATGAACATCTGTCACTGCAATCTATAGACTTCAATGTTCACCTTCAGAACAAAGAGTTCCAGCTGATTGATGAGTGCACAGAGCGTGCAAAGTGCTAATAATTCTGAGACTCGTGGGAGAAGAACAATTCTTTGCTTGCCAAAAACTGCTATTTCAGGGTTAGGTGGATTCTGAAAGGTTCTCCTTCCACCAGAAGGGGTGGGGGGGTGGGGGGGTCATACAATATGGCGCCCAGCATAGCTGTGGCATGTCCAGGAGTGGACTGGATGACATTGGGCTTATTCCAGCTGGTTCGGTTCACAAAACAAAAAGAGACCCTCTGGTGGGACTTTAAAGGGCAAAAACTCCAATTAGACGTAAAACCAATTGAATATGTAAAAATTTGATTCCAGCTGGTTATGCCATATTCATCCTCTGGTGTATGAGGGAACATGGGACCTGTTGCGGTGTGTTGGAGGTAGATGAGGCTAACGTGTCTTTGTGACCCCCAGGTGGAGATCCTCCACTCCAGCCATCGGTGGATTTCCCAGGAGGAGATATTGACAAGATCCCGACTCCAGATGAGACCTCCTGTCAGCTGGCGTGCACCAACCACCCACATTGCAGCTTCTTCTCCTATCACTCTATTGACCCCAGCACTGGAGAGCGGAGGTGAGACCCCGGAACTGGAAGGAGAAAGGGGCTCCAGATGGGCACTCAACAGGAAAAGCTCCCTATTCTTCTCAATTTCATTCCCAAGATTGCTGTGCCGTGTAAAGGAAACCTGGTATAAGATACATACAGTATGTAGGTTGCCGTGACTTCTAATGTTATCTGCCTGGCTGTCATGTTGATCCTCTGTCTTCAGTCCTGACCAAGACAAACACATAAGTCAGATGTATTGAATTTGTCGCTGTAGCTCTGTTTTGGGAATTTGACAGAACTAAAACCAGAGGACCAGCATGACATTCAGGCGGCTTCAAAAGAAGGACAGTGGCGGCACGCTCTTATTACCTGAAATTATGAGATTTAGTGAGTTCCTTTATTCCCCTGTAGCTTATATATGAGACATCTTAATCGGTCCAGCTCAGCAGTTCTCCCATGTAGTTTACCCCCTCCTTTCTGGGTAAATACCCTACTTCAGTATCTCATGGGGTACGTTGGCCAGAAGGCAGCCCCAATAACATTAGTACCAATCTCCTGATACTTACCTCCTTTCTGTTTTTCCTGCAGCTTTGATTGCCACCTAAAGAACTCAACCACCGATACTCCACCAAGCTCGGAGCCCGTTCCAGGGGTGACTTCAGGTTATACTCTGCCGAAGACTCCGGAGAATGTGAACCGTAAGAAAGCCCTTTCCTGTATCTCCACCATCTGCTAAACCCCTCACTAATTCCATGTGAGATAAGGATAGATCTGTGTCCTGCAGAGTCCTCCAGGTCTAGTTCACCATCATTTATCCCAGCTAGGATCTCTTACAGGTCCCTCACCTTCAGTCCTTTCTTCCAGGTCTTCTGGCCTCCATAGTTTACCATAATTTACTATTAGGTTGTATCCCTCAAAGGTCCCTCACCGTCAATCCTTTCCTCCAGGTCCTCAGACCTCCATAGTTCACCATCATTTATCCCAGCTAGAATCTCTCATAGGTACCTCGCCTTCAATCCTTTCCTCCAGGTCTTCTGGCCTCCATAGTTCACCATAATTTACTCCAGCTGGATCTCTCACAGTTCCTCAGCTTCAATCCTTTCCTCCAGGTCTTCAGACCTACATTGTTCACCATCATTTACTCCAGATAGGATCTACCATAGGTCCTTCACCTTCAATCCTTTCCTCAAGGCCTTCTGGCCTCCATAATTCACCATCATTTATGCCAGCTAGGATCTCTCACAGGTCCCTCACCTAAAATCTTTTCCTCCAGGTCTTCAGACCTCCATAGTTCACCATCATTTATTCCAGCTAGGATATCTCACAGGTCCCTCACCTTAAATCCTTTCCTCAAGGTCTTCAGACCTCCATAGTTCACCATCATTTACTTCAGCTAGGATCTCTCACAGGTCCCTCACCTTCAATCCCTTCCTCCAGGTCTTCTTGCCTTCATAGTTCACCATCATATATCCCAGCTAGTATCTCTTACAGGACCCTCTCCCAGGTTCTTGTCTGTCTCACCAGGAGGAAGATTCCATCTACTTCTTCAATTGAATTGATGACAGGATGTGTCCCAATGATAGTGGTCAGCAGGACAGGAAGTGAGAGGAAATCCTCCCAGCTGTAACTTAATCAACAACAAAGGGGATCAAACCTCTCCGCATGGAACCTCCATGTTTGTGCAGTTGGAAACGGCTCCAGGATTGTTCCGTTTGGGAAGGGTGGGGGATTATGGGTATCAATCTTTCATTCCTGTCTGTCTCTCCGCAGGGTGTCTGAGTCAGTATTACAATGATGTGGAGTTTATAGGAAATGTCTTGTCCTTTGGCAATGTCAGCAGCCGGGAGGATTGTGAGGCCTCTTGTACCCGCAACCCAGGATGTCAGTTCTACACCTACTACCCTCCGACGGCCCCATCGGACCTCGGCTCACAGTAAGTACCCCAACAATGGCTGCTTCTGCTTCCCTTCGCTACAGTTCCTGGATACCCAATGGGCATGCTGATGTATCCAAGTGTCATCAGCATCCTCCACTGGACCATGTCTGACACCTTCACTGGGCTTCACCTATCGGTGTCATTACTAAGAACTGTCCACCAATCAGATTAAACATTTCAGACTTCCCTGTCATCTGCCAGGGCATATCTGGATCTGATTGGTGGTTGTGGAGAAATAGAGACAGTTCTTATTACTGAGACCTTGAGGCATTGTCAGGGAGGAGCTGTATTAGGATCCATCTGGGTTCATTGAAGGATAGCCAAGGTCAGAGGTGTACAATGTGAGCAGGAAGGGGGGAAGATGGGGGATGGAAGAACGCCCTCAACAGGGTTTCTATAAAGGATGGCCAAGGTCAGAGATGTACAATGTGAGCAGGAAGGGGCTAGATGGGGTATAGAAGAGTGCCCTCAACAGTTTCCATGAAGGATGGCCAAAGTCAGAGGTGTACAATGTGAGAAGGAAGGGGGAAGATGGGGGGGTGGAAGAGTGCCCTAAACAGGGTTTCTATGAAGGATGGCCAAGGTCAGAGGTGTACAATGTGAGAAGGAAGGAGGAAGATGGGGGATAGAAGAGTGCCTTCAACAGGGTTTTTATGAAGGATAGCTTGGGTTGAACATGTACAGTGTGTGGGTGAGAGGGATGGTGGGGGTTGGGGGAAGGTATGGAATAGTAGAGCCTCCCTGTAGGGTTTTTATGAAGGATAGCTGGGGTTGAACATATACAGTGTGTGGGGGGGTGTTGGGTTTGGGGAAGGTAAAGAATAGTAGAGCCCCTCTGTAGGGTTTATGTGAAGGATGGCTGGAGATAAAGATAAAGATATACTTTATTGTCATGGAGTTGGGAGGTGTACAGTGTGGATAGAGGGGTAGCATGGAAGCGCCCTCTATGGGGTTTCTGTGAAGGATGTCTGAGGTCAGAAGGTGTACAGTGTGGGAGGTGGGTCTGGGGGGTAGATGGCTGGTGACCTCTTCCATTCATTCTTTCTCCCCACAGGCAGCGCTGCTATCTTCAGTACTCCACGTCTCTCCCGTCACCCCCCAATATCACTCTCACAGATGGAGCGCAGTCGGGGTTCAGCCAGAAGGATTGCTGCACCGGCACTGAGTGTGAGTCACAAATCTCTGCACATTGTACTGTTAGAGTTCAGGAAGAGTTTCAGGTATAAACAACATGTGAGCGTGATATACCACAAATCTACTTCCAGCTACGTACAGGACCATCTAATGTCAGTAGATGTCTGTCAAGGTAGACCACCATTCTCATTCCCAACAGCTGGGCACCCCCTGTATATGGATTTGGTTAGCATCAGGGCTGGTTGTCTTTCCTAGGGGCTACCTACTGTCCCCTATTGTAATAGGGGCTACCTACTGACCACCATTGGAATTTGGGGCTATTGACTAACCACCACTGTAATATGGGCTACCTAATGACCACCATTGTAATAGGGGCTATCTACTGACCACCACTGTAATGAGGGCTATCTACTGACCACCATTGTAATGAGGGCTATCTACTGACCACCATTGTAATAGGGGCTATCTACTGACCACCATTGTAATAGGGGCTATCTAGTTACCACCATTGTAATAGGGGCTATCTCTGCTGGTAGGTTAATTGGCTTCTGTCTAAAATTGGCCTTAGTGTATGAATGTGGGTTGGGGACCTTGGATTGTGGGCTCCTTGAGGGTAGGGACCAATGTGAGTATGCGATGTATGTGTAAATTGATGGCGCTATATGGGTACCCTAAATAAAATAATAATATAATAGATGAGCATCATAAGATGAGATTAAGATGCATCTTGAGATGCAATGTACAGGGATAGGGATAATTGTAGACACGCACACTTACTCAGGTTAAACTGGATGGACTGATGTCTTTATTCAACCTTACTAACTATGTAACTATATCCCCTCTCAAGCGTCTCTTCTCCAGAAAGAATAAGTTCAGAGCTCACAACCTTTCCTCATAACTAATATCCTCCAGACCCTTTATTAGCTTTGTTGCCCTTCTTTGTACTCGCTCCATTTCCAGTACATCCTTCCTGAGGACTGGTGCCCAGAACTGGACAGCATACTCCAGGTGCAGCCGGACCAGAGTCTTGTAGAGCGGGAGAATTATCGTTTTATCTCTGGAGTTGATCCTCTTTTTAATGCCAATATTCTGTTTGCTTTGTTAGCAGCAGCTTGCCATTGCATGTCATTGCTGAGCCTATCATCTACTAGGACCCCCAGGTCCTTTTCCATCTTAGATCCCCCCAGAGGTTCTCCCCCCAGTCTATAGATTGCATTCATATTTTTGCCACCCAAATGCATTATTTTACATTTTTCTACATTGAACCTCATTTGCCATGTAGTCGCCCCTCCCCCATTAATTTGTTCAGATCTTCTTGCAAGGTTTCCACATCCTGCGGAGAAGTTATTGTCCTGCTTAGCTTAGTATCATCTGCAAATACAGAGATTGAACTGTTTATCCCATCCTCCAGATCGTTTATGAACAAATTAAATAGGATTGGTCCCAGCACAGAACCCTGTGGGATGTAAGGGAGGAAGTTTCTCCCCTGACCAATATAAGGACATCCCCATTGACCACCAATGTAAGGGAGGAAGTTTCTCCCCTGACCAATATAAGGGCACCCCATAGACCACCAGTATGAAGGGGAGTTCTCCAATCATCATTGTTGAAGACAGGTCTCAGTTTATACGCAGAGGTCCATTCTACTGACCACTGATGTAAGAGGAGTTCTAATTCCAGATCTACCCACTGAGCTCTATGGGGGTGGGTTACCATAGGAAGGATGCATTGGCTGCCTTAGACCACCAGTGCTGGCGGGTAAAATATGGGTATAATATGGGCTGCCAGCCACCATTGTTAAGGGGGTTTATCATTTCAATAACATATGCCTTCTTCTGTGGAGACGTCAGAGGAAAAGTGGCAGATGATGACCCAACTGGAGGCCATGTAAACATCCTACCATGGGGCCTGTGATTGGTAGTTATGGGACATGTGATTGGTATTTATGGGGCCTGTGATTGTTAGTTATGGGGGATGTCATTAGTTGTTATGGGGGATATGATTGGTGGTTATGGGGGATGTGATTGGTGGTTATGGGGGATGTGATTGGTAGTTATGGGGGATGTGATTGGTAGTTATAGGGCCTGCAATTGGTAGTTATGGGATATGTGATTGGTAGTTATGGGAGACATGATTGGTGGTTATGGGGGTTGTGATTGGTGGTTATGGGGTTGTGATTGGTGGTTATGGGGGATATGATTGGTTGTTATGGGGGATGTGATTGGTAGTTATGAGGGATATGATTGGTGGTTATGGGGGATATGATTGGTGGTTATGGGGGATGTGATTGGTGGTTATGGGGGATGTGATTGGTAGTTATGGGGGATGTGATTGGTTGTTATGGGGGATATGATTGGTTGTTATGGGGGATATGATTGGTGGTTATGGGGGATATGATTGATGGTTATGGGGGATATGATTGGTGGTTATGGGGGTTGTGATTGGTGGTTATGGGGGATATGATTGGTGGTTATGGGGGATGTGATTGGTAGTTATGGGGGATATGATTGGTGGTTATGGGGGATATGATTGGTTGTTATGAGGGATATGATTGGTGGTTATGGGGGATATGATTGGTGGTTATGGGGGATATGATTGGTGATTATTGGGGATGTGATTGGTAGTTATGGGGGATATGATAGGTGGTTATCGGGGATATGATTGGTGGTTATGGGGGATATGATTGGTGGTTATGGTGGATATGATTGGTAGTTATGGGGGATATGATTGGTGGTTATGGGGGATATGATTGGTTGTTATGGGGGATATGATAGGTGGTTATGGGGGATGTGATTGGTGGTTATGGGGGATATGATTGGTGATTATTGGGGATGTGATTGGTAGTTATTGGGGATATGATTGGTGGTTATGGGGGATGTGATTGGTGGTTATGGGGGATGTGATTGGTGGTTATGGGGGATGTGATTGGTGGTTATGGGGGATATGATTGGTGGTTATGGTGGATATGATTGGTAGTTATTTGGGATGTGATTGGTGGTTATGGGGGATGTGATTGGTAGTTATGGGGGATGTGATTGGTAGTTATGGGGGATGTGATTGGTGGTTATAGGACAATGTAATTGGTGGTTATGGGGGATATTATTTGTAGTTCTGGGGGATGTGATTGGTAGTTATGAGGGATATGATTGGTGGTTATGGGGGATGTGATTGGTGGGTATGGGGGATGTGATTGGTGGTTATGGGGGATATGATTGGTGGTTATGGGGGATGTGATTGGTGGTTATGGGGGATATGATTGGTGGTTATGGGGGATGTGATTGGTGGTTATGGGGGATGTGATTGGTGGTTATGGTGGATATGATTGGTAGTTATGGGGGATATGATTGGTGGTTATGGGGGATATGATTGGTTGTTATGGGGGATGTGATTGGTGGTTATGGGGGATATGATTGGTGGTTATGGGGGATGTGATTGGTTGTTATGGGGGATGTGATTGGTGGTTATGGGGGATATGATTGGTGGTTATGGGGGATGTGATTGGTGGTTATGGGGGATATGATTGGTGGTTATGGTGGATATGATTGGTAGTTATTTGGGATGTGATTGGTGGTTATGGGGGATGTGATTGGTAGTTATGGGGGATGTGATTGGTGGTTATAGGACATGTAATTGGTGGTTATGGGGGATATTATTTGTAGTTCTGGGGGATGTGATTGGTAGTTATGGGGGATATGATTGGTGATTATGGGGGATATGATTGGTGGTTATGGGGGATGTGATTGGTTGTTATGGGGGATATGATTGATGGTTATGGGGGATATGATTGGTGGTTATGGGGGATATGATTGGTGATTATTGGGGATATGATTGGTAGTTATGGGGGATGTGATTGGTAGTTATGGGACATGTGATTGGTGATTATGGGGGATGTGATTGGTAGTTATGGGGGATATGATTGGTGGTTATGGGGGATATGATTGGTAGTTATTGGGGATATGATTGGTGGTTATGGGGGATATGATTGGTAGTTATGGGGGATGTGATTGGTGGTTATGGGGGATGTGATTGGTGGTTATGGGGGATATGATTGGTGGTTATGGGGGATATGATTGGTGGTTATGGGGGATGTGATTGGTGGTTATGGTGGATGTGATTGGGGTAAACCTCTTGGAAAGTATAATCCAGTCTTCTGATAAACCTGAAATGTTTATTCCTGTAAAATAATTCTTCCCCATGGAGTAGAAATAATTCTGGAAACTTCCGTCTTCAGGTTTGAATGGCTGTGCAGATCTGATTTTCCCTGACACGTCCTTCTCCGGGACCATCATCGCACAGGAGAGGTCCTTCGATGTGATCAAGTGTCAGGAGCAGTGTACCCTGAATCCTCTTTGCCAGTTCTTTACCTACTACCTCCATGAAGACCTCTGGTAAGATGTTCTGGATTATATAGGAAAAGCGTCTCCTTCCCTCCTTCCAGGTTGTCTTTCTCTTCAATATCCACCTCAAACCTCATTCTCTTCCTCTCATCCATTCAGTGGGAACTTGCTTTACCTTACTAAACCTGACCTTCTCCATACCTCCAAACCTGCCCTCATCAACATCATATTTATCCTCCTCACCCCATCCAAGTCTTCATATCTTCATCCTTCCAAACTAATTGGTATATTCATCTCCAACCTTCATGTCTCTCTCCTCTAAACTATATCTTCACCTCATCTGTATCTTCATGTGTCACCTCACCTGTATCTTCATTTGTCACCTCATCTGTATCTTCATTTGTCACCTCATCTGTATCTTCATGTGTCACCTCATCTGTATCTTCATGTGTCACCTCATCTGTATCTTCATGTGTCACCTCATCTGTATCTTCATGTGTCACCTCATCTGTATCTTCATGTGTCACCTCATCTGTATCTTCATTTGTCACCTCATCTGTATCTTCATGTGTCACCTCATCTGTATCTTCATGTGTCACCTCATCTGTATCTTCATGTGTCACCTCATCTGTATCTTCATGTGTCACCTCATCTGTATCTTCATTTGTCACCTCATCTGTATCTTCATGTGTCACCTCATCTGTATCTTCATGTGTCACCTCACCTGTATCTTCATGTGTCACCTCATCTGTATCTTCATGTGTCACCTCATCTGTATCTTCATGTGTCACCTCACCTGTATCTTCATGTGTCACCTCATCTGTATCTTCATGTGTCACCTCATCTGTATCTTCATGTGTCACCTCATCTGTATCTTCATGTGTCACCTCATCTGTATCTTCATGTGTCACCTCACCTGTATCTTCATGTGTCACCTCAGCTGTATTTTCATGTGTCACCTCACCTGTATCTTCATGTGTCACCTCACCTGTATCTTCATGTGTCACCTCATCTGTATCTTCATGTGTCACCTCATCTGTATCTTCATGTGTCACCTCATCTGTATCTTCATGTGTCACCTCATCTGTATCTTCATGTGTCACCTCATCTGTATCTTCATGTGTCACCTCACCTGTATCTTCATGTGTCACCTCACCTGTATCTTCATGTGTCACCTCATCTGTATCTTCATGTGTCACCTCATCTGTATCTTCATGTGTCACCTCACCTGTATCTTCATGTGTCACCTCATCTGTATCTTCATGTGTCACCTCACCTGTATCTTCAGGTGTCACCTCATCTGTATCTTCATGTGTCACCTCACCTGTATCTTCATGTGTCACCTCATCTGTATCTTCATGTGTCACCTCATCTGTATCTTCATGTGTCACCTCATCTGTATCTTCATGTGTCACCTCACCTGTATCTTCATGTGTCACCTCATCTGTATCTTCATGTGTCACCTCACCTGTATCTTCATGTGTCACCTCACCTGTATCTTCATTTGTCACCTCATCTGTATCTTCATGTGTCACCTCACCTGTATCTTCATGTGTCACCTCACCTGTATCTTCATGTGTCACCTCATCTGTATCTTCATGTGTCACCTCATCTGTATCTTCATGTGTCACCTCATCTGTATCTTCATGTGTCACCTCATCTGTATCTTCATGTGTCACCTCAGCTGTATTTTCATGTGTCACCTCACCTGTATCTTCATGTGTCACCTCACCTGTATCTTCATGTGTCACCTCATCTGTATCTTCATGTGTCACCTCATCTGTATCTTCATGTGTCACCTCATCTGTATCTTCATGTGTCACCTCATCTGTATCTTCATGTGTCACCTCATCTGTATCTTCATGTGTCACCTCACCTGTATCTTCATGTGTCACCTCACCTGTATCTTCATGTGTCACCTCATCTGTATCTTCATGTGTCACCTCATCTGTATCTTCATGTGTCACCTCATCTGTATCTTCATGTGTCACCTCATCTGTATCTTCATGTGTCACCTCATCTGTATCTTCATGTGTCACCTCATCTGTATCTTCATGTGTCACCTCAGCTGTATTTTCATGTGTCACCTCACCTGTATCTTCATGTGTCACCTCACCTGTATCTTCATGTGTCACCTCATCTGTATCTTCATGTGTCACCTCATCTGTATCTTCATGTGTCACCTCATCTGTATCTTCATGTGTCACCTCATCTGTATCTTCATGTGTCACCTCATCTGTATCTTCATGTGTCACCTCACCTGTATCTTCATGTGTCACCTCACCTGTATCTTCAGGTGTCACCTCATCTGTATCTTCATGTGTCACCTCACCTGTATCTTCATGTGTCACCTCATCTGTATCTTCATGTGTCACCTCATCTGTATCTTCATGTGTCACCTCATCTGTATCTTCATGTGTCACCTCACCTGTATCTTCATGTGTCACCTCATCTGTATCTTCATTTGTCACCTCACCTGTATCTTCATGTGTCACCTCATCTGTATCTTCATGTGTCACCTCATCTGTATCTTCATGTGTCACCTCACCTGTATCTTCATGTGTCACCTCATCTGTATCTTCATGTGTCACCTCATCTGTATCTTCATGTGTCACCTCACCTGTATCTTCATGTGTCACCTCATCTGTATCTTCATGTGTCACCTCATCTGTATCTCCATTTGTCACCTCACCTGTATCTTCATTTGTCACCTCACCTGTATCTTCATTTGTCACCTCACCTGTAGTTATTTTGGTGGGGGGGGGTTGTACTGGGGGGATCAGTAGTGGTGGGGGGGAGGGTCTGTACTGGAGGGAGATGTAGGGGTTGTGGGAGGGTCTGTAATGGAGGGAGATGTAGTGGTGAGGGGGGAGATCTGTACTGAGGGAGTTGTATGGGGGGGTGATCTGTACTGGGGGAGTTGTATTGGTGTGGGGGGGTCTGTACTGCAGGGAGGTGTAGTGGTGAGGATGGGGAGATCTGTACTGGGGGGAGTTGTATTGGTGGGTGGATGGTCTGTGCTGGGGAAGCTGTAGTGGTAAGGGGGAGATCTGCACTGGGGGGAGTTGTATTTTATGGGGGGGTGGTCTGTGCTGGGAGGAGGTGTAGTGGTGAGGGGGGAGATCTGTACTGGGGGAGGTGTATTGGTGGGGGGATGGTCTGTGATGGGGGGAGCTGTAGTGGTGAGATCTGTACTGGGGGAGTTGTATGGGGGGGGTGATCTGGGCTGGGGAAGGTGTAGTCGTAAAGAGGGGGAGATATGTACTGGGGGGATTTGTGTTGGTGGGGGGATGGTCTGTGATGGGGGGAGCTGTAGTGGTGAGATCTGTACTGTGGTAGTTGTATTGGGGGGGTGGTCTGGGCTGGGGGAAGTGTATTGGTAAAGAGGGGGGAGATCTGTACTGGGGGAGAGTTGTGTTGGTGGGTGATGGTCTGTGCCAGGGAGAGAGTTTTATGGAATTGTTCTTTTTGGCTTGAAGCCGTGATAAGATCCTCCATAATTATGGTTTGCTTTGTTTAGCCTTGAGGCTTAGAATTAGGGTTGGGGTTGGGGTTAGGCTTAGAATTAGGGTTGGGGTTGGGGTTAGGCTTAGAATTAGGGTTGGGGTTGGGGTTAGGCTTAGAATTATGGTTGGGGTAAGGGTTACAGGTGGGGGGGGGGTTTGTTGGTGGTGAAGTTGAATACAAGCTTTTTCCGCTGAAAGTACATTTATAGGTAGAGAGTGTTTGTAACGCTTCATTGATAACAGCTGGAGAATAATGGCGATGGGGTCATTCCCCAATGGAATGGCTTTCACGGCTCACTGTCCCAGTGCTCTGGCTTCATGAACTCTATCCTCCTTCCATTGTCCCCGTCCGTTTCATCACCCAGAGGACACAAACTTTCTGTATCTTCTCATCCTTCTGGTGTTTAGACCTCTTCTACATCTTCTTCCATTGGGCCATCATGTAAAGGTTACCAGATGCCTTTGTATCTCTCTGTGTATATAGGTGTAGAGTTCTATAAGGATCTGATATTAGGTGTAGGGTTCTATAAAGATCTGATATTAGGTGTAGAGTTCTATACGGATCTAATATTAGGTGTACAGTTCTATAAGGATCTGATATTAGGTGTAGAGTTCTATTAAGATCTGATATTAGGTATAGAGAATTCTATAGGTATCTGATATTAGGTGTAGATTTCTATAGGTATCTGATATTAGGTGTAGATTTCTATAGGTATCTGATATTAGGTGTAGAGTTCTATAAGGATCTGATATTAGGTGTAGAGTTCTATAAAGATCTGATATTAGGTGTAGAGTTCTATAAAGATCTGATATTAGGTGTAGAGTTCTATAGGTATCTGATATTAGATGTAGAGTTCTATACGTATCTGATATTAGGTGTAGAGTTCTATACAGATCTGATATTAGGTGTAGAGTTCTATAAGGATCTGATATTAGGTGTAGAGTTATATAAAGATCTGATATTAGGTGTAGAGTTCTATAGGTATCTGATATTAGATGTAGAGTTCTATACGTATCTGATATTAGGTGTAGAGTTCTATACAGATCTGATATTAGGTGTAGAGTTCTATAAGGATCTGATATTAGGTGTAGAGTTATATAAAGATCTGATATTAGGTGTAGAGTTCTATACGGATCTGAATTTAGGTGTAGAATTCTATACAGATCTGATATTAGGTGTAGAGTTCTATACATATCTGATATCAGGTGTAGAGTTCTATACAGATCTGATATTAGGTGTAGAGTACTATATGGATCTGATATTAGGTGTAGAATTCTATACAGATCTGATATTAGGTGTAGAGTTCTATACAGATCTGATATTAGGTGTAGAGTTCTATATGGATCTGATATTAGGTGTAGCGTTCTATACGGATCTGATATTAGGTGTAGAGTTCTATAGAAATCTGCTATTAGGTGTAGAGTTCTATATGGATCTGATATTAGGTGTAGAGTTCTATATGGATCTGATATTAGGTGTAGAGTTCTATACAGATCTGATATTAGGTGTAGAGTTCTATATGGATCTGATATTAGGTGTAGAGTTCTATAGGTATCTGATATTAGGTGTAGATTTCTATAGGTATCTGATATTAGGTGTAGAGTTCTATAAGGATCTGATATTAGGTGTAGAGTTCTATAAAGATCTGATATTAGGTGTAGAGTTCTATAAGGATCTGATATTAGGTGTAGAGTTCTATAGGTATCTGATATTAGATGTAGAGTTCTATACATATCTGATATTAGGTGTAGAGTTCTATACAGATCTGATATTAGGTGTAGAGTTCTATAAGGATCTGATATTAGGTGTAGAGTTCTATAGGTATCTAATATTAGGTGTAGAGTTCTATACGGATCTGATATTATGTGTAGAGTTCTATACAGATCTGATATTAGGTGTAGAGTTCTATAAGGATCTGAAATTAGATGTAGAGTTCTATAGGGATCTGATATTAGGTGTAGAGTTCTATAAAGATCTGATATTAGGTGTAGAGTTCTATACGGATCTGAATTTAGGTGTAGAATTCTATACAGATCTGATATTAGGTGTAGAGTTCTATACATATCTGATATCAGGTGTAGAGTTCTATACAGATCTGATATTAGGTGTAGAGTACTATATGGATCTGATATTAGGTGTAGAATTCTATACAGATCTGATATTAGGTGTAGAGTTCTATATGGATCTGATATTAGGTGTAGCGTTCTATAAGGATATGATATTAGGTGTAGAGTTCTATAGAAATCTGCTATTAGGTGTAGAGTTCTATATGGATCTGATATTAGGTGTAGAGTTCTATATGGATCTGATATTAGGTGTAGAGTTCTATACAGATCTGATATTAGGTGTAGAGTTCTATATGGATCTGATATTAGGTGTAGAGTTCTATAGGTATCTGATATTAGGTGTAGATTTCTATGGGTATCTGATATTAGGTGTAGAGTTCTATAAAGATCTGATATTAGGTGTAGAGTTCTGTAGAGATCTGATATTAGGTGTAGAGTTCTATATGGATCTGATATTAGGTGTAGAGTTCTATACGGATCTAATATTAGGTGTACAGTTCTATAAGGATCTGATATTAGGTGTAGAGTTCTATTAAGATCTGATATTAGGTATAGAGAATTCTATAGGTATCTGATATTAGGTGTAGATTTCTATAGGTATCTGATATTAGGTGTAGATTTCTATAGGTATCTGATATTAGGTGTAGAGTTCTATAAGGATCTGATATTAGGTGTAGAGTTCTATAAAGATCTGATATTAGGTGTAGAGTTCTATAAAGATCTGATATTAGGTGTAGAGTTCTATAGGTATCTGATATTAGATGTAGAGTTCTATACGTATCTGATATTAGGTGTAGAGTTCTATACAGATCTGATATTAGGTGTAGAGTTCTATAAGGATCTGATATTAGGTGTAGAGTTATATAAAGATCTGATATTAGGTGTAGAGTTCTATAGGTATCTGATATTAGATGTAGAGTTCTATACGTATCTGATATTAGGTGTAGAGTTCTATACAGATCTGATATTAGGTGTAGAGTTCTATAAGGATCTGATATTAGGTGTAGAGTTATATAAAGATCTGATATTAGGTGTAGAGTTCTATACGGATCTGAATTTAGGTGTAGAATTCTATACAGATCTGATATTAGGTGTAGAGTTCTATACATATCTGATATCAGGTGTAGAGTTCTATACAGATCTGATATTAGGTGTAGAGTACTATATGGATCTGATATTAGGTGTAGAATTCTATACAGATCTGATATTAGGTGTAGAGTTCTATATGGATCTGATATTAGGTGTAGCGTTCTATACGGATCTGATATTAGGTGTAGAGTTCTATAGAAATCTGCTATTAGGTGTAGAGTTCTATATGGATCTGATATTAGGTGTAGAGTTCTATATGGATCTGATATTAGGTGTAGAGTTCTATACAGATCTGATATTAGGTGTAGAGTTCTATATGGATCTGATATTAGGTGTAGAGTTCTATAGGTATCTGATATTAGGTGTAGATTTCTATAGGTATCTGATATTAGGTGTAGAGTTCTATAAGGATCTGATATTAGGTGTAGAGTTCTATAAAGATCTGATATTAGGTGTAGAGTTCTATAAGGATCTGATATTAGGTGTAGAGTTCTATAGGTATCTGATATTAGATGTAGAGTTCTATACATATCTGATATTAGGTGTAGAGTTCTATACAGATCTGATATTAGGTGTAGAGTTCTATAAGGATCTGATATTAGGTGTAGAGTTCTATAGGTATCTAATATTAGGTGTAGAGTTCTATACGGATCTGATATTATGTGTAGAGTTCTATACAGATCTGATATTAGGTGTAGAGTTCTATAAGGATCTGAAATTAGATGTAGAGTTCTATAGGGATCTGATATTAGGTGTAGAGTTCTATAAAGATCTGATATTAGGTGTAGAGTTCTATACGGATCTGAATTTAGGTGTAGAATTCTATACAGATCTGATATTAGGTGTAGAGTTCTATACATATCTGATATCAGGTGTAGAGTTCTATACAGATCTGATATTAGGTGTAGAGTACTATATGGATCTGATATTAGGTGTAGAATTCTATACAGATCTGATATTAGGTGTAGAGTTCTATATGGATCTGATATTAGGTGTAGCGTTCTATAAGGATATGATATTAGGTGTAGAGTTCTATAGAAATCTGCTATTAGGTGTAGAGTTCTGTATGGATCTGATATTAGGTGTAGAGTTCTATATGGATCTGATATTAGGTGTAGAGTTCTATACAGATCTGATATTAGGTGTAGAGTTCTATATGGATCTGATATTAGGTGTAGAGTTCTATAGGTATCTGATATTAGGTGTAGATTTCTATGGGTATCTGATATTAGGTGTAGAGTTCTATAAAGATCTGATATTAGGTGTAGAGTTCTGTAGAGATCTGATATTAGGTGTAGAGTTCTATATGGATCTGATATTAGGTGTAGAGTTCTATACGGATCTAATATTAGGTGTACAGTTCTATAAGGATCTGATATTAGGTGTAGAGTTCTATTAAGATCTGATATTAGGTATAGAGAATTCTATAGGTATCTGATATTAGGTGTAGATTTCTATAGGTATCTGATATTAGGTGTAGATTTCTATAGGTATCTGATATTAGGTGTAGAGTTCTATAAGGATCTGATATTAGGTGTAGAGTTCTATAAAGATCTGATATTAGGTGTAGAGTTCTATAAAGATCTGATATTAGGTGTAGAGTTCTATAGGTATCTGATATTAGATGTAGAGTTCTATACGTATCTGATATTAGGTGTAGAGTTCTATACAGATCTGATATTAGGTGTAGAGTTCTATAAGGATCTGATATTAGGTGTAGAGTTATATAAAGATCTGATATTAGGTGTAGAGTTCTATAGGTATCTGATATTAGATGTAGAGTTCTATACGTATCTGATATTAGGTGTAGAGTTCTATACAGATCTGATATTAGGTGTAGAGTTCTATAAGGATCTGATATTAGGTGTAGAGTTATATAAAGATCTGATATTAGGTGTAGAGTTCTATACGGATCTGAATTTAGGTGTAGAATTCTATACAGATCTGATATTAGGTGTAGAGTTCTATACATATCTGATATCAGGTGTAGAGTTCTATACAGATCTGATATTAGGTGTAGAGTACTATATGGATCTGATATTAGGTGTAGAATTCTATACAGATCTGATATTAGGTGTAGAGTTCTATATGGATCTGATATTAGGTGTAGCGTTCTATACGGATCTGATATTAGGTGTAGAGTTCTATAGAAATCTGCTATTAGGTGTAGAGTTCTATATGGATCTGATATTAGGTGTAGAGTTCTATATGGATCTGATATTAGGTGTAGAGTTCTATACAGATCTGATATTAGGTGTAGAGTTCTATATGGATCTGATATTAGGTGTAGAGTTCTATAGGTATCTGATATTAGGTGTAGATTTCTATAGGTATCTGATATTAGGTGTAGAGTTCTATAAGGATCTGATATTAGGTGTAGAGTGCTATAAAGATCTGATATTAGGTGTAGAGTTCTATAAGGATCTGATATTAGGTGTAGAGTTCTATAGGTATCTGATATTAGATGTAGAGTTCTATACATATCTGATATTAGGTGTAGAGTTCTATACAGATCTGATATTAGGTGTAGAGTTCTATAAGGATCTGATATTAGGTGTAGAGTTCTATAGGTATCTAATATTAGGTGTAGAGTTCTATACGGATCTGATATTATGTGTAGAGTTCTATACAGATCTGATATTAGGTGTAGAGTTCTATAAGGATCTGAAATTAGATGTAGAGTTCTATAGGGATCTGATATTAGGTGTAGAGTTCTATAAAGATCTGATATTAGGTGTAGAGTTCTATATGGATCTGATATTAGGTGTAGAATTCTATACAGATCTGATATTAGGTGTAGAGTTCTATAAAGATCTGATATTAGGTGTAGAGTTCTATATGGATCTGATATTAGGTGTAGAATTCTATACAGATCTGATATTAGGTGTAGAGTTCTATACAGATCTGATATTAGGTGTAGAGTACTATATGGATCTGATATTAGGTGTAGAATTCTATACAGATCTGATATTAGGTGTAGAGTTCTATATGGATCTGATATTAGGTGTAGCGTTCTATACAGATCTGATATTAGGTGTAGAGTTCTATAGAAATCTGCTATTAGGTGTAGAGTTCTATATGGATCTGATATTAGGTGTAGAGTTCTATATGGATCTGATATTAGGTGTAGAGTTCTATATGGATCTGATATTAGGTGTAGAGTTCTATACAGATCTGATATTAGGTGTAGAGTTCTATATGGATCTGATATTAGGTGTAGAGTTCTATAGAGATCTGATATTAGGTGTAGAGTTCTATATGGATCTGATATTAGGTGTAGAGTTCTATATGGATCTGATATTAGGTGTAGAGTTCTATATGGATCTGATATTAGGTGTAGAGTTCTATACAGATCTGATATTAGGTGTAGAGTTCTATATGGATCTGATATTAGGTGTAGAGTTCTATAGAGATCTGATATTAGGTGTAGAGTTCTATATGGATCTGATATTAGGTGTAGAGTTCTATATGGATCTGATATTAGGTGTAGAGTTCTATATGGATCTGATATTAGGTGTAGAGTTCTATACAGATCTGATATTAGGTGTAGAGTTCTATATGGATCTGATATTAGGTGTAGAGTTCTATATGGATCTGATATTAGGTGTAGAGTTCTATACAGATCTGATATTAGGTGTAGAGTTCTATATGGATCTGATATTAGGTGTAGAGTTCTATATGGATCTGATATTAGGTGTAGAGTTCTATAGAAATCTGATATTAGGTGTAGAGTTCTATATGGATCTGATATTAGGTGTAGAGTTCTATATGGATCTGATATTAGGTGTAGAGTTCTATACAGATCTGATATTAGGTGTAGAGTTCTATATGGATCTGATATTAGGTGTAGAGTTCTATATGGATCTGATATTAAGTGTAGAGTTCTATATGGATCTGATATTAGGTGTAGCGTTCTATACAGATCTGATATTAGGTGTAGAGTTCTATAGAAATCTGCTATTAGGTGTAGAGTTCTATATGGATCTGATATTAGGTGTAGAGTTCTATATGGATCTGATATTAAGTGTAGAGTTCTATATGGATCTGATATTAGGTGTAGCGTTCTATACAGATCTGATATTAGGTGTAGAGTTCTATAGAAATCTGCTATTAGGTGTAGAGTTCTATATGGATCTGATATTAGGTGTAGAGTTCTATATGGATCTGATATTAGGTGTAGAGTTCTATACAGATCTGATATTAGGTGTAGAGTTCTATATGGATCTGATATTAGGTGTAGAGTTCTATAGAGATCTGATATTAGGTGTAGAGTTCTATATGGATCTGATATTAGGTGTAGGGTTCTATATGGATCTGATATTAGGTGTAGAGTTCTATATGGATCTGATATTAGGTGTAGAGTTCTATAGAAATCTGCTATTAGGTGTAGAGTTCTATATGGATCTGATATTGGGTGTAGAGTTCTATATGGATCTGATATTAGGTGTAAAGTTCTATATGGATCTGATATTAGGTGTAAAGTTCTATATGGATCTGATATTAGGTGTAGAGTTATATAAAGATCTGATATTAGGTGTAGAGTTCTATAAGGATCTGATATTGGGTGTAGAGTTCTATAAGGATCTGTTATTAGGTGTAGAGTTCTATAGGTATCTGATATTAGGTGTAGAGTTCTATACGGATCTGATATTATGTGTAGAGTTCTATACAGATCTGATATTAGGTGTAGAGTTCTATACAGATCTGATATTAGGTGTAGAGTTCTATACAGATCTGAAATTAGATGTAGAGTTCTATAGGGATCTGATATTAGGTGTAGAGTTCTATAAAGATCTGATATTAGGTGTAGAGTTCTATACGGATCTGAATTTAGGTGTAGAATTCTATACAGATCTGATATTAGGTGTAGAGTTCTATACAGATCTGATATTAGGTGTAGAGTACTATATGGACCTGATATTAGGTGTAGAATTCTATACAGATCTGATATTAGGTGTAGAGTTCTATATGGATCTGATATTAGGTGTAGCGTTCTATACAGATCTGATATTAGGTGTAGAGTTCTATAGAAATCTGCTATTAGGTGTAGAGTTCTATATGGATCTGATATTAGGTGTAGAGTTCTATATGGATCTGATATTAGGTGTAGAGTTCTATATGGATCTGATATTAGGTGTAGAGTTCTATACAGATCTGATATTAGGTGTAGAGTTCTATATGGATCTGATATTAGGTGTAGAGTTCTATAGAGATCTGATATTAGGTGTAGAGTTCTATATGGATCTGATATTAGGTGTAGAGTTCTATATGGATCTGATATTAGGTGTAGAGTTCTATATGGATCTGATATTAGGTATAGAGTTCTATAGAAATCTGCTATTAGGTGTAGAGTTCTATATGGATCTGATATTAGGTGTAGAGTTCTATATGGATCTGATATTAGGTGTAGAGTTCTATACAGATCTGATATTAGGTGTAGAGTTCTATATGGATCTGATATTAGGTGTAGAGTTCTATATGGATCTGATATTAGGTGTAGAGTTCTATACAGATCTGATATTAGGTGTAGAGTTCTATATGGATCTGATATTAGGTGTAGAGTTCTATATGGATCTGATATTAGGTGTAGAGTTCTATACAGATCTGATATTAGGTGTAGAGTACTATATGGATCTGATATTAGGTGTAGAATTCTATACAGATCTGATATTAGGTGTAGAGTTCTATATGGATCTGATATTAGGTGTAGCATTCTATACAGATCTGATATTAGGTGTAGAGTTCTATAGAAATCTGCTATTAGGTGTAGAGTTCTATATGGATCTGATATTAGGTGTAGAGTTCTATATGGATCTGATATTAGGTGTAGAGTTCTATATGGATCTGATATTAGGTGTAGAGTTCTATAGAGATCTGATATTAGGTGTAGAGTTCTATATGGATCTGATATTAGGTGTAGAGTTCTATAGAGATCTGATATTAGGTGTAGAGTTCTATATGGATCTGATATTAGGTGTAGAGTTCTATATGGATCTGATATTAGGTGTAGAGTTCTATATGGATCTGATATTAGGTGTAGAGTTCTATAGAAATCTGCTATTAGGTGTAGAGTTCTATATGGATCTGATATTAGGTGTAGAGTTCTATATGGATCTGATATTAGGTGTAGAGTTCTATACAGATCTGATATTAGGTGTAGAGTTCTATATGGATCTGATATTAGGTGTAGAGTTCTATATGGATCTGATATTAGGTGTAGAGTTCTATACAGATCTGATATTAGGTGTAGAGTTCTATATGGATCTGATATTAGGTGTAGAGTTCTATATGGATCTGATATTAGGTGTAGAGTTCTATAGAAATCTGCTATTAGGTGTAGAGTTCTATATGGATCTGATATTAGGTGTAGAGTTCTATATGGATCTGATATTATGTGTAGAGTTATATAAGGATCTGAAATTAGATGTAGAGTTCTATAGGGATCTGATATTAGGTGTAGAGTTCTATAAAGATCTGATATTAGGTGTAGAGTTCTATACGGATCTGAATTTAGGTGTAGAATTCTATACAGATCTGATATTAGGTGTAGAGTTCTATACATATCTGATATCAGGTGTAGAGTTCTATACAGATCTGATATTAGGTGTAGAGTACTATATGGATCTGATATTAGGTGTAGAATTCTATACAGATCTGATATTAGGTGTAGAGTTCTATATGGATCTGATATTAGGTGTAGCGTTCTATAAGGATCTGATATTAGGTGTAGAGTTCTATATGGATCTGATATTAGGTGTAGAGTTCTATAGAAATCTGCTATTAGGTGTAAAGTTCTATATGGATCTGATATTAGGTGTAGAGTTCTATATGGATCTGATATTAGGTGTAGAGTTCTATATGGATCTGATATTAGGTGTAGAGTTCTATACAGATCTGATATTAGGTGTAGAGTTCTATAGGTATCTGATATTAGGTGTAGATTTCTATGGGTATCTGATATTAGGTGTAGAGTTCTATAAGGATCTGATATTAGGTGTAGAGTTCTATACAGATCTGATATTAGGTGTAGAGTTCTATAAGGATCTGATATTAGGTGTAGAGTTCTATAGGTATCTGATATTAGATGTAGAGTTCTATACATATCTGATATTAGGTGTAGAGTTCTATACAGATCTGATATTAGGTGTAGAGTTCTATAAGGATCTGATATTAGGTGTAGAGTTATATAAAGATCTGATATTAGGTGTAGAGTTCTATAAGGATCTGATATTGGGTGTAGAGTTCTATAAGGATCTGTTATTAGGTGTAGAGTTCTATATGGATCTGATATTATGTGTAGAGTTCTATACAGATCTGATATTAGGTGTAGAGTTCTATACAGATCTGATATTAGGTGTAGAGTTCTATAAGGATCTGAAATTAGATGTAGAGTTCTATAGGGATCTGATATTAGGTGTAGAGTTCTATAAAGATCTGATATTAGGTGTAGAGTTCTATACGGATCTGAATTTAGGTGTAGAATTCTATACAGATCTGATATTAGGTGTAGAGTTCTATAAGGATCTGAAATTAGATGTAGAGTTCTATAGGGATCTGATATTAGGTGTAGAGTTCTATAAAGATCTGATATTAGGTGTAGAGTTCTATACGGATCTGAATTTAGGTGTAGAGTTCTATACAGATCTGATATTAGGTGTAGAGTTCTATAAGGATCTGAAATTAGATGTAGAGTTCTATAGGGATCTGATATTAGGTGTAGAGTTCTATAAAGATCTGATATTAGGTGTAGAGTTCTATACGGATCTGAATTTAGGTGTAGAATTCTATACAGATCTGATATTAGGTGTAGAGTTCTATACAGATCTGATATTAGGTGTAGCGTTCTATACAGATCTGATATTAGGTGTAGAGTTCTATAGAAATCTGCTATTAGGTGTAGAGTTCTATATGGATCTGATATTAGGTGTAGAGTTCTATATGGATCTGATATTAGGTGTAGAATTCTATATGGATCTGATATTAGGTGTAGAGTTCTATATGGATCTGATATTAGGTGTAGCGTTCTATAAGGATCTGATATTAGGTGTAGAGTTCTATATGGATCTGATATTAGGTGTAGAGTTCTATAGAAATCTGCTATTAGGTGTAGAGTTCTATATGGATCTGATATTAGGTGTAGAGTTCTATATGGATCTGATATTAGGTGTAGAGTTCTATATGGATCTGATATTAGGTGTAGAGTTCTATACAGATCTGATATTAGGTGTAGAGTTCTATATGGATCTGATATTAGGTGTAGAGTTCTATAGGTATCTGATATTAGGTGTAGATTTCTATGGGTATCTGATATTAGGTGTAGAGTTCTATAAGGATCTGATATTAGGTGTAGAGTTCTATAAAGATCTGATATTAGGTGTAGAGTTCTATAAGGATCTGATATTAGGTGTAGAGTTCTATAGGTATCTGATATTAGATGTAGAGTTCTATACATATCTGATATTAGGTGTAGAGTTCTATACAGATCTGATATTAGGTGTAGAGTTCTATAAGGATCTGATATTAGGTGTAGAGTTATATAAAGATCTGATATTAGGTGTAGAGTTCTATAAGGATCTGATATTGGGTGTAGAGTTCTATAAGGATCTGTTATTAGGTGTAGAGTTCTATAGGTATCTGATATTAGGTGTAGAGTTCTATACGGATCTGATATTATGTGTAGAGTTCTATACAGATCTGATATTAGGTGTAGAGTTCTATACAGATCTGATATTAGGTGTAGAGTTCTATAAGGATCTGAAATTAGATGTAGAGTTCTATAGGGATCTGATATTAGGTGTAGAGTTCTATAAAGATCTGATATTAGGTGTAGAGTTCTATACGGATCTGAATTTAGGTGTAGAATTCTATACAGATCTGATATTAGGTGTAGAGTTCTATACAGATCTGATATTAGGTGTAGAGTACTATATGGATCTGATATTAGGTGTAGAATTCTATACAGATCTGATATTAGGTGTAGAGTTCTATATGGATCTGATATTAGGTGTAGCGTTCTATACAGATCTGATATTAGGTGTAGAGTTCTATAGAAATCTGCTATTAGGTGTAGAGTTCTATATGGATCTGATATTAGGTGTAGAGTTCTATATGGATCTGATATTAGGTGTAGAGTTCTATATGGATCTGATATTAGGTGTAGAGTTCTATACAGATCTGATATTAGGTGTAGAGTTCTATATGGATCTGATATTAGGTGTAGAGTTCTATAGAGATCTGATATTAGGTGTAGAGTTCTATATGGATCTGATATTAGGTGTAGAGTTCTATATGGATCTGATATTAGGTGTAGAGTTCTATATGGATCTGATATTAGGTATAGAGTTCTATAGAAATCTGCTATTAGGTGTAGAGTTCTATATGGATCTGATATTAGGTGTAGAGTTCTATATGGATCTGATATTAGGTGTAGAGTTCTATACAGATCTGATATTAGGTGTAGAGTTCTATATGGATCTGATATTAGGTGTAGAGTTCTATAAAGATCTGATATTAGGTGTAGAGTTCTATATGGATCTGATATTAGGTGTAGAATTCTATACAGATCTGATATTAGGTGTAGAGTTCTATAAAGATCTGATATTAGGTGTAGAGTTCTATATGGATCTGATATTAGGTGTAGAATTCTATACAGATCTGATATTAGGTGTAGAGTTCTATACAGATCTGATATTAGGTGTAGAGTACTATATGGATCTGATATTAGGTGTAGAATTCTATACAGATCTGATATTAGGTGTAGAGTTCTATATGGATCTGATATTAGGTGTAGCGTTCTATACAGATCTGATATTAGGTGTAGAGTTCTATAGAAATCTGCTATTAGGTGTAGAGTTCTATATGGATCTGATATTAGGTGTAGAGTTCTATATGGATCTGATATTAGGTGTAGAGTTCTATATGGATCTGATATTAGGTGTAGAGTTCTATACAGATCTGATATTAGGTGTAGAGTTCTATATGGATCTGATATTAGGTGTAGAGTTCTATAGAGATCTGATATTAGGTGTAGAGTTCTATATGGATCTGATATTAGGTGTAGAGTTCTATATGGATCTGATATTAGGTGTAGAGTTCTATATGGATCTGATATTAGGTGTAGAGTTCTATACAGATCTGATATTAGGTGTAGAGTTCTATATGGATCTGATATTAGGTGTAGAGTTCTATAGAGATCTGATATTAGGTGTAGAGTTCTATATGGATCTGATATTAGGTGTAGAGTTCTATATGGATCTGATATTAGGTGTAGAGTTCTATATGGATCTGATATTAGGTGTAGAGTTCTATACAGATCTGATATTAGGTGTAGAGTTCTATACGGATCTGATATTAGGTGTAGAGTTCTATATGGATCTGATATTAGGTGTAGAGTTCTATACAGATCTGATATTAGGTGTAGAGTTCTATATGGATCTGATATTAGGTGTAGAGTTCTATATGGATCTGATATTAGGTGTAGAGTTCTATAGAAATCTGATATTAGGTGTAGAGTTCTATATGGATCTGATATTAGGTGTAGAGTTCTATATGGATCTGATATTAGGTGTAGAGTTCTATACAGATCTGATATTAGGTGTAGAGTTCTATATGGATCTGATATTAGGTGTAGAGTTCTATATGGATCTGATATTAAGTGTAGAGTTCTATATGGATCTGATATTAGGTGTAGCGTTCTATACAGATCTGATATTAGGTGTAGAGTTCTATAGAAATCTGCTATTAGGTGTAGAGTTCTATATGGATCTGATATTAGGTGTAGAGTTCTATATGGATCTGATATTAAGTGTAGAGTTCTATATGGATCTGATATTAGGTGTAGCGTTCTATACAGATCTGATATTAGGTGTAGAGTTCTATAGAAATCTGCTATTAGGTGTAGAGTTCTATATGGATCTGATATTAGGTGTAGAGTTCTATATGGATCTGATATTAGGTGTAGAGTTCTATACAGATCTGATATTAGGTGTAGAGTTCTATATGGATCTGATATTAGGTGTAGAGTTCTATAGAGATCTGATATTAGGTGTAGAGTTCTATATGGATCTGATATTAGGTGTAGAGTTCTATATGGATCTGATATTAGGTGTAGAGTTCTATATGGATCTGATATTAGGTGTAGAGTTCTATAGAAATCTGCTATTAGGTGTAGAGTTCTATATGGATCTGATATTGGGTGTAGAGTTCTATATGGATCTGATATTAGGTGTAAAGTTCTATATGGATCTGATATTAGGTGTAAAGTTCTATATGGATCTGATATTAGGTGTAGAGTTATATAAAGATCTGATATTAGGTGTAGAGTTCTATAAGGATCTGATATTGGGTGTAGAGTTCTATAAGGATCTGTTATTAGGTGTAGAGTTCTATAGGTATCTGATATTAGGTGTAGAGTTCTATACGGATCTGATATTATGTGTAGAGTTCTATACAGATCTGATATTAGGTGTAGAGTTCTATACAGATCTGATATTAGGTGTAGAGTTCTATACAGATCTGAAATTAGATGTAGAGTTCTATAGGGATCTGATATTAGGTGTAGAGTTCTATAAAGATCTGATATTAGGTGTAGAGTTCTATACGGATCTGAATTTAGGTGTAGAATTCTATACAGATCTGATATTAGGTGTAGAGTTCTATACAGATCTGATATTAGGTGTAGAGTACTATATGGACCTGATATTAGGTGTAGAATTCTATACAGATCTGATATTAGGTGTAGAGTTCTATAGAAATCTGCTATTAGGTGTAGAGTTCTATATGGATCTGATATTAGGTGTAGAGTTCTATATGGATCTGATATTAGGTGTAGAGTTCTATATGGATCTGATATTAGGTGTAGAGTTCTATACAGATCTGATATTAGGTGTAGAGTTCTATATGGATCTGATATTAGGTGTAGAGTTCTATAGAGATCTGATATTAGGTGTAGAGTTCTATATGGATCTGATATTAGGTGTAGAGTTCTATATGGATCTGATATTAGGTGTAGAGTTCTATATGGATCTGATATTAGGTATAGAGTTCTATAGAAATCTGCTATTAGGTGTAGAGTTCTATATGGATCTGATATTAGGTGTAGAGTTCTATATGGATCTGATATTAGGTGTAGAGTTCTATACAGATCTGATATTAGGTGTAGAGTTCTATATGGATCTGATATTAGGTGTAGAGTTCTATATGGATCTGATATTAGGTGTAGAGTTCTATACAGATCTGATATTAGGTGTAGAGTTCTATATGGATCTGATATTAGGTGTAGAGTTCTATATGGATCTGATATTAGGTGTAGAGTTCTATACAGATCTGATATTAGGTGTAGAGTTCTATATGGATCTGATATTAGGTGTAGAGTTCTATATGAATCTGATATTAAGTGTAGAGTTCTATATGGATCTGATATTAGGTGTAGCGTTCTATACAGATCTGATATTAGGTGTAGAGTTCTATAGAAATCTGCTATTAGGTGTAGAGTTCTATATGGATCTGATATTAGGTGTAGAGTTCTATATGGATCTGATATTAAGTGTAGAGTTCTATATGGATCTGATATTGGGTGTAGAGTTCTATACAGATCTGATATTAGGTGTAGAGTTCTATATGGATCTGATATTAGGTGTAGAGTTCTATAGAAATCTGCTATTAGGTGTAGAGTTCTATATGGATCTGATATTAGGTGTAGAGTTCTATATGGATCTGATATTAGGTGTAGAGTTCTATACAGATCTGATATTAGGTGTAGAGTTCTATATGGATCTGATATTAGGTGTAGAGTTCTATAGAGATCTGATATTAGGTGTAGAGTTCTATATGGATCTGATATTAGGTGTAGAGTTCTATATGGATCTGATATTAGGTGTAGAGTTCTATATGGATCTGATATTAGGTGTAGAGTTCTATAGAAATCTGCTATTAGGTGTAGAGTTCTATATGGATCTGATATTGGGTGTAGAGTTCTATATGGATCTGATATTAGGTGTAAAGTTCTATATGGATCTGATATTAGGTGTAAAGTTCTATATGGATCTGATATTAGGTGTAGAGTTATATAAAGATCTGATATTAGGTGTAGAGTTCTATAAGGATCTGATATTGGGTGTAGAGTTCTATAAGGATCTGTTATTAGGTGTAGAGTTCTATAGGTATCTGATATTAGGTGTAGAGTTCTATACGGATCTGATATTATGTGTAGAGTTCTATACAGATCTGATATTAGGTGTAGAGTTCTATACAGATCTGATATTAGGTGTAGAGTTCTATAAGGATCTGAAATTAGATGTAGAGTTCTATAGGGATCTGATATTAGGTGTAGAGTTCTATAAAGATCTGATATTAGGTGTAGAGTTCTATACGGATCTGAATTTAGGTGTAGAATTCTATACAGATCTGATATTAGGTGTTGAGTTCTATATGGATCTGATATTAGGTGTAGAGTACTATATGGATCTGATATTAGGTGTAGAATTCTATACAGATCTGATATTAGGTGTAGAGTTCTATATGGATCTGATATTAGGTGTAGCGTTCTATACAGATCTGATATTAGGTGTAGAGTTCTATAGAAATCTGCTATTAGGTGTAGAGTTCTATATGGATCTGATATTAGGTGTAGAGTTCTATATGGATCTGATATTAGGTGTAGAGTTCTATATGGATCTGATATTAGGTGTAGAGTTCTATACAGATCTGATATTAGGTGTAGAGTTCTATATGGATCTGATATTAGGTGTAGAGTTCTATAGAGATCTGATATTAGGTGTAGAGTTCTATATGGATCTGATATTAGGTGTAGAGTTCTATATGGATCTGATATTAGGTGTAGAGTTCTATATGGATCTGATATTAGGTATAGAGTTCTATAGAAATCTGCTATTAGGTGTAGAGTTCTATATGGATCTGATATTAGGTGTAGAGTTCTATATGGATCTGATATTAGGTGTAGAGTTCTATACAGATCTGATATTAGGTGTAGAGTTCTATATGGATCTGATATTAGGTGTAGAGTTCTATATGGATCTGATATTAGGTGTAGAGTTCTATACAGATCTGATATTAGGTGTAGAGTTCTATATGGATCTGATATTAGGTGTAGAGTTCTATATGGATCTGATATTAGGTGTAGAGTTCTATAGAAATCTGATATTAGGTGTAGAGTTCTATATGGATCTGATATTAGGTGTAGAGTTCTATATGGATCTGATATTAGGTGTAGAGTTCTATACAGATCTGATATTAGGTGTAGAGTTCTATATGGATCTGATATTAGGTGTAGAGTTCTATATGGATCTGATATTAAGTGTAGAGTTCTATATGGATCTGATATTAGGTGTAGCGTTCTATACAGATCTGATATTAGGTGTAGAGTTCTATAGAAATCTGCTATTAGGTGTAGAGTTCTATATGGATCTGATATTAGGTGTAGAGTTCTATATGGATCTGATATTAAGTGTAGAGTTCTATATGGATCTGATATTAGGTGTAGCGTTCTATACAGATCTGATATTAGGTGTAGAGTTCTATAGAAATCTGCTATTAGGTGTAGAGTTCTATATGGATCTGATATTAGGTGTAGAGTTCTATATGGATCTGATATTAGGTGTAGAGTTCTATACAGATCTGATATTAGGTGTAGAGTTCTATATGGATCTGATATTAGGTGTAGAGTTCTATAGAGATCTGATATTAGGTGTAGAGTTCTATATGGATCTGATATTAGGTGTAGAGTTCTATATGGATCTGATATTAGGTGTAGAGTTCTATATGGATCTGATATTAGGTGTAGAGTTCTATATGGATCTGATATTAGGTGTAGAGTTCTATAGAAATCTGCTATTAGGTGTAGAGTTCTATATGGATCTGATATTGGGTGTAGAGTTCTATATGGATCTGATATTAGGTGTAAAGTTCTATATGGATCTGATATTAGGTGTAAAGTTCTATATGGATCTGATATTAGGTGTAGAGTTATATAAAGATCTGATATTAGGTGTAGAGTTCTATAAGGATCTGATATTGGGTGTAGAGTTCTATAAGGATCTGTTATTAGGTGTAGAGTTCTATAGGTATCTGATATTAGGTGTAGAGTTCTATACGGATCTGATATTATGTGTAGAGTTCTATACAGATCTGATATTAGGTGTAGAGTTCTATACAGATCTGATATTAGGTGTAGAGTTCTATAAGGATCTGAAATTAGATGTAGAGTTCTATAGGGATCTGATATTAGGTGTAGAGTTCTATAAAGATCTGATATTAGGTGTAGAGTTCTATACGGATCTGAATTTAGGTGTAGAATTCTATACAGATCTGATATTAGGTGTAGAGTTCTATACAGATCTGATATTAGGTGTAGAGTACTATATGGATCTGATATTAGGTGTAGAATTCTATACAGATCTGATATTAGGTGTAGAGTTCTATATGGATCTGATATTAGGTGTAGCGTTCTATACAGATCTGATATTAGGTGTAGAGTTCTATAGAAATCTGCTATTAGGTGTAGAGTTCTATATGGATCTGATATTAGGTGTAGAGTTCTATATGGATCTGATATTAGGTGTAGAGTTCTATATGGATCTGATATTAGGTGTAGAGTTCTATACAGATCTGATATTAGGTGTAGAGTTCTATATGGATCTGATATTAGGTGTAGAGTTCTATAGAGATCTGATATTAGGTGTAGAGTTCTATATGGATCTGATATTAGGTGTAGAGTTCTATATGGATCTGATATTAGGTGTAGAGTTCTATATGGATCTGATATTAGGTATAGAGTTCTATAGAAATCTGCTATTAGGTGTAGAGTTCTATATGGATCTGATATTAGGTGTAGAGTTCTATATGGATCTGATATTAGGTGTAGAGTTCTATACAGATCTGATATTAGGTGTAGAGTTCTATATGGATCTGATATTAGGTGTAGAGTTCTATATGGATCTGATATTAGGTGTAGAGTTCTATACAGATCTGATATTAGGTGTAGAGTTCTATATGGATCTGATATTAGGTGTAGAGTTCTATATGGATCTGATATTAGGTGTAGAGTTCTATAGAAATCTGATATTAGGTGTAGAGTTCTATATGGATCTGATATTAGGTGTAGAGTTCTATATGGATCTGATATTAGGTGTAGAGTTCTATACAGATCTGATATTAGGTGTAGAGTTCTATATGGATCTGATATTAGGTGTAGAGTTCTATATGGATCTGATATTAAGTGTAGAGTTCTATATGGATCTGATATTAGGTGTAGCGTTCTATACAGATCTGATATTAGGTGTAGAGTTCTATAGAAATCTGCTATTAGGTGTAGAGTTCTATATGGATCTGATATTAGGTGTAGAGTTCTATATGGATCTGATATTAGGTGTAGAGTTCTATATGGATCTGATATTAGGTGTAGAGTTCTATACAGATCTGATATTAAGTGTAGAGTTCTATATGGATCTGATATTAGGTGTAGAGTTCTATAGAGATCTGATATTAGGTGTAGAGTTATATATGGATCTGATATTAGGTGTAGAGTTCTATATGGATCTGATATTAGGTGTAGAGTTCTATACAGATCTGATATTAGGTGTAGAGTTCTATATGGATCTGATATTAGGTGTAGAGTTCTATATGGATCTGATATTAGGTGTAGAGTTCTATACAGATCTGATATTAGGTGTAGAGTTCTATATGGATCTGATATTAGGTGTAGAGTTCTATAGAGATCTGATATTAGGTGTAGAGTTATATATGGATCTGATATTAGGTGTAGAGTTCTATATGGATCTGATATTAGGTGTAGAGTTCTATATGGATCTGATATTAGGTGTAGAGTTCTATATGGATCTGATATTAGGTGTAGAGTTCTATACAGATCTGATATTGGGTGTAGAGTTCTATATGGATCTGATATTAGGTGTAAAGTTCTATACAGATCTGATATTAGGTGTAGAGTTCTATACAGATCTGATATTAGGTGTAGAGTTCTATATGGATCTGATATTAGGTGTAGAGTTCTATATGGATCTGATATTAGGTGTAGAGTTCTATAGAAATCTGCTATTAGGTGTAGAGTTCTATATGGATCTGATATTGGGTGTAGAGTTCTATATGGATCTGATATTAGGTGTAAAGTTCTATATGGATCTGATATTAGGTGTAGAGTTCTATACAGATCTGATATTAGGTGTAGAGTTCTATATGGATCTGATATTAGGTGTAGAGTTCTATACAGATCTGCTATTAGGTGTAGAGTTCTATATGGATCTGATATTGGGTGTAGAGTTCTATATGGATCTGATATTAGGTGTAAAGTTCTATATGGATCTGATATTAGGTGTAGAGTTCTATACAGATCTGATATTAGGTGTAGAGTTCTATATGGATCTGATATTAGGTGTAGAGTTTTATAGGTATCTGACTTGGCGTTCATTTTCTGGTAGGTGTGTCTGTAATCTGCTACGTACGGAGTCGGGGCTCCCAGAGAACGTCACATCCATCCATAATGCCTTCTCCGGCTTTGGAAAGCAAGCGACAGAACCAGGTAATAGAGAAATGTCCAGGAAACACCCGAACCAGACAGACTGAGTGGGCCAATGGCGGGGAGGGTGATGTAGAACGAGGGGCTCTGTGAATGGAGATCAGAAAGATAAAAGAAAAATGTACATTGAGAAGACATATTAGAACGTTCCATAAAGTTCCGTACAGATGAGGATATGGAAGGTATGAGAATTTGTGTTCTCCTGGAGAGTGTCATCTCTGTAATATCAGTCAGTGGTCAGGGACATTGGAATAGAACCAACGGGCCCCATATACCATACACACAGCATTTAAAGTGAACCTGTCACAAACCTGTCCACGTGTAATGAAGCACACAAAGAGAACATGAATGAGAAGAGTCTTCATAAAAATGACTCCTAACCCAACCAATATACCGTAATACAGGCCGATGAGGTTATATGTAAATCTCCGCTATGTTGAGATTGGCTCCGTCCTTCCTCCTCACAAGACTCTGTACTGGTCACATGAAGGAGATAATAGGTAGGCTGGGAGGAGGGCACTATGCTGAGATTGTCTCTGTCTTTCCTCCTCCCAAGACTCCATACTGGTCACATGAAGGAGATAATAGGTAGGCTAGGGAGTTGGGCACTATGTTGTGATTGGTTCCACCCTTGCTCCTCCCAAGACTCCATACAGGTCACATGAAGGAGATAATAGGTAGGCTGGGAGGTGGGTACTATGTTGAGATTGGCTCTGTCCTTCCTCCTCCCAAGACTCCATCCTGGTTACATGAAGGAGATAATAGGTAGGCTGGGAGGGGACACTATGTTGAGATTGGCTCCATCCTTCCTCCTCCCAAGACTCCATACTAGTTGCATGAAGGAGATAATAGGTAGGCTGGGTTGGTGGGCACTATGTTGTGATTGGCTCTGTCCCTCCTCCTCCCAAGACTCTGTAATGGTCAAATGAAGGAGATAATAGGTAGGCTGGGGAGGTGGGCACTATGTTGTGATTGGCTCCACCCTTGCTCCTCCCAAGACTCCATACTGGTCACATGAAGGAGATAATAGGTAGGCTGGGTTGGTGGGCACTATGTTGAGATTGGCTCTGTCCTTCCTCCTCCCAAGACTCCATACTGGTCACATGAAGGAGATAATAGGTAGGCTGGGGAGGTGGGCACTATGTTGTGATTGGCTCCACCTTTCCTCCTCCCAAGACTCCATACTGGTCACATGAAGGAGATAATAGTTAGACTGGGGAGGTGGGCACTATGTTGTGATTGGTTCCACCCTTGCTCCTCCCAAGAATCCATACTGGTCACATGAAGGAGATAATAGGTAATCTGGGTTGGTGGGCACTATGTTGTGATTGGCTCCACCTTTCCTCCTCCCAAGACTCCATACTGGTCACATGAAGGAGATAATAGGTAGGCTGGGGAGGTGGGCACTATGTTGTGATTGGCTCCACCTTTCCTCCTCCCAAGACTCCATACTGGTCACATGAAGGAGATAATAGTTAGACTGGGGAGGTGGGCACTATGTTGTGATTGGTTCCACCCTTGCTCCTCCCAAGAATCCATACTGGTCACATGAAGGAGATAATAGGTAATCTGGGTTGGTGGGCACTATGTTGTGATTGGCTCCACCTTTCCTCCTCCCAAGACTCCATACTGGTCACATGAAGGAGATAATAGGTAGGCTGGGGAGGTGGGCACTATGTTGTGATTGGTTCCACCCTTGCTCCTCCCAAAAATCCATACTGGTCACATGAAGGAGATAATAGGTAGTCTGGGTTGGTGGGCACTATGTCGTGATTGGCTCCACCTTTCCTCCTCCCAAGACTCCATACTGGTCACATGAAGGAGATAATAGGTAGGCTGGGGAGGTGGGCACTATGTTGTGATTGGCTCCACCTTTCCTCCTGCCAAGACTCCATACTGGTCACATGAAGGAGATAATAGGTAGACTGGGGAGGTGGGCACTATGTTGACATTGGCTCTGTCCCTCCTCCTCCAAAGACTCCACACTGATCACATGAAGGAGATAATAGGTAGGCTGGGAGGTGGGCACTATGTTGTGTTTGGTTCCACCCTACCTCCTCCCAAGACTCCATACTGGTCACATGAAGGAGATAATAGGTAGGCTGGGTTGGTGGGCACTATGTTGATATTGGCTCTGTCCTTCCTCCTCCCAAGACTCCATACTGGTCACATGAAGGAGATAATAGGTAGGCTGGGTTGGTGGGCACTATGTTGTGATTGGCTCCACCTTTCCTCCTCCGAAGACTCCATACTGGTCACATGAAGGAGATAATAGGCAAGCTGGGAGGAGGGCACTATGCTGAGATTGTCTCTGTCCTTCCTCCTCCCAAGACTCTATACTGGTCACATGAAGGAGATAATAGGTAGGCTGAGAGATGAGCACTATGTTGAGATTAGCTCAGTCCTTCCTTCTCCCAAGACTCCATACTGGTCACATGAAGGAGATAATAGGTAGGCTGGGTTGGTGGGCACTATGTTGAGATTGGGTCTGTCCTTCCTCCTCCCAAGACTCCATACTGGTCACATGAAGGAGATAATAGGTAGGCTGGGGAGGTGGGCACTATGTTGTGATTGGCTCCACCCTTCCTCCTCCCAAGACTCTGTACTGGTCACATGAAGGAGATAAAAGGTAGGTTGGGGAGGTGGGCACTATGTTGTGATTGGCTCCACCTTTCCTCCTCCCAAGACTCCATACTGGTCACATGAAGGAGAAAATAGGTAGGCTGGAAGATGGGCACTCTGTTGTGATTGGCTCCACCCTGCCTCCTCCCAAGACTCCATACAGGTCACATGAAGGAGATAATAGGTAGGCTGGGAGGTGGGCACTATGTTGAGATTGGCTTCGTCCTTCCTCCTCCCAAGACTCCATACTGGTCACATTAAGGAGATAATAGATTGAGGAGGTGGGAGGCAGTAGAGCAAGATTTACATATAACTTCAGCTGCCCATATCTTTGAATGCACTGATGGAGCTAAAGATATGAAGGTAAGGTTTGCTCCTGTATCTTGTTTTCATTGGCTTCATTAGAATTGCCCATGTTGGTGGCAGGTTAGGTCTGCATTAGGGGGGGGTACTCTGTAAAAAGAGTGTGATTATGTAAGCCATAAATAGGGGGCACTCTAACAGACTGTGGCAGAATTGTAGATGGACCTCTTATTTTTCAGGATTCCTCGGCTGTGCCGACCTCCTGTCTCAGGATGTGGAGTATGAGGGCATCACTGTGTTGGACACGGAGGTGGAGAATGTGGAGCAATGTCAGCAGATTTGTACCAGCGACGCTCTGTGCCAGTTCTTCACGGTCCTCCCTGGAGATTCCAGCATGGCCCATGGCATGTAAGTCACCTACCAGCACCGTGTCACCCATGTCCTATGAGGGCATACACTGTCCCCGGTGTCACCCATGTCCTCTGAGGGCATAGTGTCCCCGATGTCACCCATGTCCTATGAGGGCATACATTGTACCCGGTGTCGTGTCACCCATGTCCTGTGAGGGCATACAGTGTCCCTGGTGTCACCCATGTCCTGTGAGGGCATACAGTGTCCCTGGTATCACCCATGTCCTATGAGGGCATACACTGTCCTTGGTGTCACCCATGTCCTGTGAGGGCATACAGTATCCCTGGTGTCACCCATGTCCTCTCCTCTGAGGGCATACACTGTCCCCGGTGTCACCCATATCCTCTGAGGGCATACAGTGTCCCCGGTGTCACCCATGTCCTCTGAGGGCATACACTGTCCCCGGTGTCACCCATGTCCTGTGAGGGCATACAGTGTCCCCGGTGTCACCCATGTCCTCTGAGGGCATACAGTGTCCCCGGTGTCACCCATGTCCTGTGAGGGCATACACTGCCCCCGGTGTCACCCATGTCCTTTGAAGGTATACACTGTCCCCGGTGTCACCCATGTCCTGTGAAGGCATACACTGTCCCTGGTGTCACCCATGTCCTGTGAGGGCATGCAGTGTCACTGGTGTCTCTCATGTCCTGTTAGGGCATACACAGTCCCTGGTGTCACCCATGTCCTGTGAGGGCATACACTGTCCCGGTGTCACCCATGTCCTGTGAGGGCATACAGTGTCACTGGTGTCACTCATATCCTGTTAGAGCATACACAGTCCCTGGCGTCACCCATGTCCTGTGAGGGCATACACTGTCCCGGTGTCACCCATGTCCTGTAAGGGCATACACTGTCCCTGGTGTCACCCATGTCCTGTGAGGGCATACACTGTCCCGGTGTCACCCATGTCCTGTAAGGGCATACACTGTCCCTGGTGTCACCCATGTCCTGTGAGGGCATACAGTGTCCCCGGTGTCACCCATGTCCTGTGAGGGCATACACTGTCCCTGGTGTCACCCATGTCCTGTGAGGGCATACCCTGTCCATACCAGCCTTTCATAAAGGTGCCACACATTGGGTGAATTATAGCATCGGTGTGTATGACACTATTCCTCCCAGTGACACCAACAATGGATCCTAATGAGACCAATGATGGCTCACAATTCCTACCAATGACACCACTGATGGGACACTATTCCTCCCAGTGACACCAAGGATGGGGCACAATTCCTCCCAATGACACCAACAATGGGGCTCAATGACACCAATGATGGGACACTGTTCCTCCCAGGGACACCAACAATGGGGCTCAATGACACCATTGATTTGGCACAATTCCTCCTAATAACACCAAAGATGGGGCATTGTGGACTTCAATTGAAGCTGGGACATTTTCTACTCCTGATGGCCACAGTCCGGTCCCCCTAAAGTCTGAAGGACAGTAAACTGGCCCTTTGCAGAGAACGAAGACCCTTGCTTTATACAGTACACAATAAATGCCTCGTTGGGAGGTCTGTCGGGTACGATAAGATTGGTCTTTGGCCACCACAAACCAACTCCTACCATCAGATGATTAATCGTATTGTACCCCACAGACCTCCCTACGAGGAATTTAGTGTGCATTGTATAAAGGAATGATGAGACCAGCCTGTGTTATCACAGAGAGAAGTCTACACCGAGGACACAAGGAAATGATTCCGGACGGCGGGACTTCCAAAGATCCTTTTATTAAAGCTTCATATGACAAGTGGTGGACAGATGGAGCAGGGGACAAAGAGGTAGACGGGTTTCACACAAAAGTTCATGATTAGCCATTGCCTATTGGAACTGGTCACCACAATCCCCTATATACTGCTCTAAAGTGTCATCATTAGGTTACAGGTGAACCAACCAATTAAAATGAGTACTCAACTTGTGTTACAAAGAAAACCCAGATAGGATACACGGAACTTACACTCAAATCCGATGTAAAGAGTTCCGTCCAAATCCACCGCCAGAGAAAATCTGATCCACCGATTGGACTCGGACCAAACTTGACACATCAGTCACAATCATTGTATAGTTACAGCAACACACACAAAATAATATATATGTATACACACAATGATAGAGAACATGTATATATATGTATACACACAATGATAGAGAACATGTATATATATGTATACACACAATGATAGAGAACATGAATATACAGTTAGGTCCATAAATATTGGGACATGGACACAATTCTAATCTTTTTGGCTCTATACACCACCACAATGTATTTGAAATGAAAGGAACAAAATGTGCTTTAACTGCAGACTTTCAGCTTTAATTTGAGGGTATTTACATCCAAATCAGGTGAATGGTGTAGGAATTACAACAGTTTGTATATGTGCCTCCCACTTTTTAAGGGACCAAAAGTAATGGGACAGATTAACAATCATCCATCAAACTTTCACTTTTTAATACTTGGTTGCAAATCCTTTGCAGTCAATTACAGCCTGAAGTCTGGAACACATAGACATCACCAGACGCTGGGTTTCATCCCTGGTGATGCTCTGCCAGGCCTCTACTGCAACTGTCTTCAGTTCCTGCTTGTTCTTGGGGCATTTTCCCTTCAGTTTTGTCTTCAGCAAGTGAAATGCATGCTCAATCGGATTCAGGTCAGGTGATTGACTTGGCCATTGCATAACATTCCACTTCTTTCCCTTAAAAAACTCTTTGGTTGCTTTGGCAGTATGCTTCGGGTCATTGTCCATCTGCACTGTGAAGCTCCGTCCAATGAGTTCTGAAGCATTTTGCTGAATATGAGCAGATAATATTGCCCGAAACACTTCAGAATTCATCCTGCTGCTTTTGTCAGCAGTCACATCATCAATAAATACAAGAGAACCAGTTCCATTGGCAGCCATACATGCCCACGCCATGACACTACCACCACCATGCTTCACTGATGAGGTGGTATGCTTTGGATCATGTTCTCTATCATTGTGTGTATACATATACATATATATATATATGTTCTCTATCATTGCGTGTATACATATATATACATGTTCTCTATCATTGTGTGTATACATATATATACATGTTCTCTATCATTGTGTGTGTGTATACATATATAATATTTTGTGTGTGTTGCTGTAACTATACAATGATTGTGACTGATGTGTCGAGTTTGGTCCGAGTCCAATCGGTGGATCAGATTTTCTCTGGTGGTGGATTTGGACGGAACTCTTTACATCAGATTTGAGTGTAAGTTCCGTGTATCCTAGCCGGGTTTTCTTTGTAAAACCAGCTGAGTACTCATTTTAATTGGTTGGTTCACCTGTCACCTAATGGTGACACCTTAGCGCAGTATATAGGGGATTGTGGTGACCAGTTCCAATAGGTAATGGCTAATCGTGAACTTTTGTGTGAAACCCGTCTACCTCTTTGTCCCCTGCTCCATCTGTCCACCACTTGTCATATGAAGCTTCAATAAAAGGATTTTTGGAAGTGCCGCCGTCCGGAATAATTTCCTTGTTACACGGCATGTGAGATGGGTTAGCATCTGACTAGAGTGTGTGGGGATTAACCAGAGACTCACTCACCTGTAGCGACTTTTCTTGTTTCATTGAAGATTCTACACTGAGGACAATGGTCTTTGGCCACCAAAACCATCTCCTACCATAAGAAGACGATTGTCCTCAGTGTAGACTTCTCTCTGTAGTAACACAGGCTGGTCTCATCATTCCTTTATACAATGCACCGTATATGCCTCGTAGGGAGGTCTGTGGGGTACAATAGGATTGGTCATCTGATGGTAGGAGACTGTCTGTGGTGGCCAAAGACCACTGTTTTCAGTGTAGACTCCTCCCGTCATTCCTATAAATGGGCCATACCAACATGCAGCTCCAGTGCTCCACCGGACGAAATATATTGCTGTGCGGTCTCAGACACGGGCTCTCAATTTTCTATTTTCAGAAGCATTTGCCGCTTGAAGAACGCTGCCGCCAATATTCCCACCACAGTGACTCCTCTAAAGGACGTTGTCTCCGGATTCGCTCTGCAGTATAACACCGTGCAGAAAAGTGGGTGCCTATTAATCTGTCCACAGAATTTCCTGAGTGCCACCCCTCCCCCTCCTCCCAGAGGACCACTCTAAAACACACCTAGAACCTGTATGAACATAAACTTATTTTATACTCACCTGTGTCTGTTAAAGCCAATCTACAATGAGAACCTCTCTTTGCTTCTCCACCTTCCTTCAGCTGCCAACCCTAAGCTTTGCGGCATGGGCTACTGCATGGCCAGCTCTGCATGTAACATCCCGCAAATCATTTTCAAGTCTCAGGGAACCTTAATAAACAAATCCATTGGGGTGAACTGGGAAAATGCCTCCTACATTGGTGGTCAGTGGGAAGAACACAACCCTAATAGTGGGGGCCAGAATGCCACCCATAGATTACATTGGTGCAGGTATATATACAGGTAGGGTGGGCTATCTCCTGGCTCTGTAGATCTGTGATCTCCTTTCCAGACTTACAAGTCATTCGAAAGGTTTCAAATCAGACTTCACTCAGGGTTTTACCATGACTCCTATGGAGGGGGAGGGGTGGTTGTCTCACTGAATACTGTATCTGAACGATGAATTTGAAGATCTCTAGCATTGACTGATGGCTCTGTTATCCCCTCCAGACATACAGAACTGCACCTTTCTCCTCTATCCCAATCTGGCATTTTCCGGAGTGGTCCTCAAACAGATATCCGCTGTGGACGCCGAGAGTTGTCGCTCCTCCTGCACTGAGAACCCAGAATGTTCGCACTTCTCCTTCTCCTGGGATGGGACAGAAAACAGGTGAACCCTCCATTTTCTTCTAGGTAGGAACCCTCTAAACCTGTTTCAGGTCTCGGGGAACGCTTACTAAAACCAATAGATTGGGGTTTCAATGGGAAATATGTTCCTTACAATGGTGGTCAGTTGGTAGGATACAACTCTTAAAGGTAGCCATAAAAATGATTGGAGCCATACTGCTGGCTCTGCCAAGTGGTGTCAGCCCCTGAAACTATGCAGACCCCAATAGATGGGAGGGCAATCTGCCATAGCTGAACCCCAAGCAACAGAACTATGTAGACTCCATCAGATGGAAGGTCAATCTGCCATACAGCAAGAAGCCCTGAGCAACCTCTGACTTCTCCCTGGTTAGGAATGGCCGCTTTGGAATACTACAAGAACACAGACAGCTTCATATTGAACATCATCTGTGTTCTCACCAAGCCAAGGAGGTCAGAGGAGGAACGCAGAGCTTCCGTCACCCATAAACTGAGAAATGTTCATCTGTCACATTTCATGTCCATCCATTTCTTTCTCTTCACAGCTTCATCTGCACCATGCAGGCAGCCTCCTCCGGGAACCCCATTGACGTATATTCAGCACCAAGTGTTACATCGGGCTTCAGTCTGGACGTAGGAGGTATGAGAGAGCCCTCCTGAACTGCAGATAAGTTTGGGGACATTACACACACAGGGACGTGTAGACAGGGACTCCCTGAAGACCAGAGGAATTCCAATAGTGGGTGTATTTCTGCCTCCGACAACCCATCCTGACCACCGATGACCAACACAACCCATCCTGACCACCGATGACCAACACAACCCATCCTGACCACCGATGACCAACACAACCCATCCTGACCACCGATGACCAACACAAACTATCTAGCCAATCAGCAGGAGTGGTCCATAAACATGTGGTGACCAGGGCAGGCAGAGTTAAGTGCAGGTAGAGGGAAGGGCAAGTCCTACTACAGAAGTGGTACAATATAGGAGCAGGTCACAGCAGGCAGACCTTAGACAGGCTTGTAATATGGATACAGAACACAGAAGAATCCAGAAGAAAGCTGCTTATATGGGGTAGAAACTACAACCCGAGAGCATATCCCGGCATAGAGAACCACTAACAGCCCCCAGAAGGGCAGCAGGGAAGGTCTGCACGCAAATACAGCCTGCCTAGGAACACCCACTCCCCCCCCACCCCGACACCCACCCATCAGGGCATATTGGCATTTAAATAACTCCTCCAAAGACCCAGCCCACTGCTTCCATCAGAGAGGAGTACCGAGGCGGGGTGCTGTCATGTTTTTAGGAAGCTATGTAAAGCACCCTGTCGGTCCCTCCCAACAGCCATGATCTGCCTGCACTGCATAGAGAAGTACAGAAACCCAGAACCTTAAAGAAAACCTTTCTGCTTTTATTGAATGCCTTTTCTAAAAATGTTATCGGCATGTTGATGAGGAAGGAGGTAGGGAGTGGACCAAGGAAGGCAAACTATAAGCAGATTAAACATCAGCTTTAACTCCAGGCCCACCAATCACTTTGTATTGTGCTGCCACTCATGACTGTACAGTCCTATAGAATAGAAAGGTGTGTATGGTGTTGTTTGTTTACCTGGACACCTATGGAACTTGGTGACATCAGGGGGCTGATTTGTAGGGCACCTAATCTCTTACACCCCAGGCTCCAGCCTCAGCACTTATCCTCCATATTCTTGGTGTCTCCTCAGGTTCCTTGGACTGCTCATCTCTCCTCCTCCCAAATACCACATTTTCCGGGTCGCTCATTGGATACATGATGGCACCAGATGCATACCAGTGCCAGCGCCTGTGTACCCAGAATCCTCCTTGTCAGTTCTTCACTCATCTTGGTGCAGACTGGCACATGGATGAACACAGGTGAGGCCAGCGGAGGTCCTGCCCACATGTGCTGCTCCTGGGAGGGGTGTGGCCAATGTGAGGATAGGGAAGATGCTGGGTGTAGACCAATGTGAGGATAGGGAAGATGCTGGGTGTAGACCAATGTGAGGATAGGGAGGATGCTGGGTGTGGACCAATGTCAGGATAGGGACGATACTGGGTGTGGACCAATGTGAGGATAGGGAAGATACTGGGTGTAGACCAATGTGAGGATAGGGAAGATACTGGGTGTAGACCAATGTGAGGTTAGGGAGGATACTGGCTGTGGACCAATGTCAGGATAGGGAAGATGCTGGGTGTGGATGAATGTCAGGATAGTTCTTCACTCATCTTGGTGCAGATTGGGACATGGATGAATGCAGGTTAGGCCAGCGGAGGTTCTGCCCACATGTTCCGCTCCTGGGAGGGGTGTGACCAATGTGAGGATAGGGAAGATGCTGGTGTAGATCAATGTGAAGATAGGGAGGGTACTGGGTGTGGACCAATGTCAGGATAGGGAAGATGCTGGGTGTAGACCAATGTGAGGATTGGGAGGATACTGGGTGTGGACCAATGTCAGGATGGGGAAGATGCTGGGTATAGACCAATGTGAAGAAAGGGAGGATACTGGGTGTGGACCAATGTCAGGATAGGGAAGATCCTGGGCGTAGACCAATGTGAAGATAGGGAGGGTACTGGGTGTGGACCAATGTCAGGATAGGGAAGATCCTGGGTGTAGACCAATGTCAGGATAGGGAAGATGCTGGGTGTAGATCAATGTGAGGATTGGGAGGATACTGGGTGTGGACCAATGTCAGGATAGGGAAGATGCTGGGTGTAGACCAATGTGAAGATAGTGAGGATACTGGGTGTGGACCAATGTCAGGATAGGGAAGATGCTGGGTGTGGACCAATGTGAGGATAGGGAAGATGCTGGGTGTAGACCAATGTGAAGATAGGGAGGATACTAGGTGTGGACCAATGTCAGGATAGGGAAGATGCTGGGTGTGGACCAATGTCAGGATAGGGAAGATGCTGGGTGTGGACCAATGTGAGGATAGGGAAGATGCTGGGTGTGGACCAATGTAAGGATAGGGAAGATGCTGGGTGTAGACCAATGTGAAGATAGGGAGGATACTAGGTGTGGACCAATGTCAGGATAGGGAAGATGCTGGGTGTGGACCAATGTGAGAATAGGGAAGATGCTGGGTGTGGACCAATGTCAGGATAGGGAAGATGCTGGGTGTGGACCAATGTCAGGATAGTTCTTCACTCATCTTGGTGCAGATTGGGACATGGATGAACACAGGTGAGGCCAGTGGAGGTTCTGCCCACATGTGCCGCTCCTGGGAGGAGTGTGACCAATGTGAGGATAGGGAAGATGCTGGATGTAGACCAATGTGAGGATAGGGAAGATGCTGGATGTAGACCAATGTGAGGATAGGGAAGATGCTGGGTGTAGACCAATGTGAGGATAGGGAAGATGCTGGGTGTAGACCAATGTGAGGATAGGGAAGATGCTGGGTGTAGACCAATGTGAGGATCGGGAGGATACTGGGTGTGGACCAATGTCAGGATAGGGAATATGCTGGGTGTAGACCAATGTGAATATAGGGAGGATACTGGGTGTGGACCAATGTGAGGATAGGGAAGATACTGGGTGTAAACCAATGTTAGGATAAAAATCATGTGTTTCCAAGACAAATCTATACAGATGTGATACAGAGCTTAATACCACTTTCTCGACATGTTTCGCTTTTTAAGCTTCTTCAGGAGATATATAGTGTGCATCTGATCAACGGTCTAGTGAAGACATAAAAGGTCTGTAGAGAAAACTTAGAAGGTCAAAAATATCCACAGTGCATAATGCCCTTCAAGACTGGTCTCCTGGAGTGGCACGCAGAGAGGGATAAAGGGAAAAATTTCCTGATAAGGTGAATGGAATCAATAGGATCTTAAAGTCACATCCATAGGATGGTTGAAGACAGATTGCCTCTTGTGTGCAGGGTTCCTTAGAGAACAGTGGGAAGTAGGCGCTGCTCAGCAGGAAGTTATACTGGCCCATACAATCCCATAGATCAAGCAGTAAGGAACGGATGTTTAACTAGCCATAGATGGGAACGTGTATAAAATCCAAAGTTAGCAGAAGGGGATCCTGAAGTGGTCTGCCAGGAAGGCCACAAACTTTAGCCTCCTCACATGTAAACAGTGAGGAGGCTAACGTTTGTGGGACAATCCTGTTTACAGGTGAGGCCAGTGGAGGTTCTGCCCACATGTGCAGCTCCTGGGAGGGGTGTGACCGCCACCAACTGACATGATGGACGGTTACAGAGTCTTAGAATGGTATTTCTGGGTGATAGGGCCACCTTTACTACTGGTGACTCTTTAGTATCATAGCCAAATGGTGACATTCATGTTGGGTTGGGGCTCAATCAGCAGGACATCTACAATAGAGATGTGCAAAACGGAAATTTTGTTTTAGGTTCGTTCATTTAGTTAATCATTTTGTTTCAACATATTCGTTACGTTTTCAGAATTGGTTTTATATATTCGGATTAGTTTCATATGTTCGTCATTTTCAAATGCATTCGAAATTATTTGAATTAAAAAATGAATTTGATAATAGAGTAGAAAATAAAATAATAGAATACAAGAATAGAATAGAAGAGAACAAGTATAGCCGTCTTCCGAAATTAAAATTTTTGAAGACAGCTATATCTCTTCTATTTTATTCTGTTCTTTTCTAATTTATTCTATTCTTTTACTTCCTCTTCTATTGTATTCTGTTTTATTCCATTCTATTCTTCTTATTCTTTTCCTTTATTTTTCATTCTTTCTATTTTTTCTATTCTATAAAGCAGCCTAAGTAGGAATCATCACCTTATTTCTCTTTTATACCATAATGTATTTATTGCAATAGGCTTCCATTTTGAATTTATTTTTGAATTCGGATAATTCGCTTCATTAAAATTTATTTTGGATTTGTTGAAATTCATTACTGTTGTAATCCGATACATCCGAATTTCTGAATAACAAAAATTTCATCCAAATATCGATTTGTAATTAAACAAAATCCCACATGTTTAATTTACAATTCCTAAAACATTAAGTCAAGTGAAATTGCTGAAAATAAGGTCCGAAAAACAGGGAATGAATGGCGAGTTAAGGATTGGGGGGATGCAGAGGTTAGAATGGCAGTAGAGGTTCCTTATCGCTCTTTAGAAAACACAGAACAATCTATGGTCTGTTCCTGCTTTTTTCATGTCCCATGGATGTCCGTGTCAAGGGTGAGTCTCCTCCAGATATGGCCCTCAGCATGAACCCAAGAAGGAGGGGAACCATACCTCCTAGTACCCATACTGAGGAGGTGTGCTGGGGGCAAGATAGTAGGGTAGACTACAGACCGATAGCGGTACTGTGGGTAAAAGGGATGGCTGGCAACTAAAGACAGAGCTCTCCCATTCTACGCAACGCATTGCCTCTTGATGGAGGAGTCACAAAAATTGAGGCGATTGTTGGAAGGACCTCTTTTTAACATATGACCTGTCCTAGTGGAAGGGGCCTTTGTCCTGGTGATAGAAGCCTCTATCTCTCATATGCTGTCCAGGAAGGCGACTGGGCAAAAATAATCAATGGCACAGCTACAAGGATAGCAGCAGACACTTGAGGGACATTATGCTTTAGGAGGAGTTCTGCGGAGGACATGAAGGTCTTGGACCCAGATGAGTTTCATAGCGGAGCTCTAAGGCAGGAGTGCTGACTTTCTCATCTTCCTGCTGCCCAGATCTCCTTATTTCATCATCTCAATGGCAGGAGTTTTTTGTCTATAGTGTATCAGTCCTGTGCTCAAACCGATGAACGTTCTGTTGAAGCTCATCCTGATAAATGAACTATGAGCAAAAATAATTCGTACAGGACTCCGCCTCTTCCTTTCCCACAATTTCCCCAATACAGATAAGGGGAACGGATGGTTGGTCTTGATTTTTAGTGATGTGATTTTGGGTTGCCATCCTTAGGTTTCTCATCTAATGGCCTTATTCAAAAGAAGAGTTCCAATTCTTAATCCACAGCAACCAATTAGAATCCATCTCATGGTCCTCTGACAGTTGCTGCCATTAAAAATGAATGCAAAAAAAATCACATTCAAAATAAGGTTGAGACCAACTTCTGCCCACCTTACCCTCCTCACCCCATATACTGTATATCACCCACTACTGAGTTTAGATCAAGGGGTCCTCCAGCAGCTGTGGCCTACACCTCCTTGACTATCCCGTGCTCTTCATGGAGCCATCAGGCTTTGATGGGGAGGTTGTCTGCTAGCTGGTGACAATGTTTACATCTCTTCTAGGTTCTACTGTTTCCTCCAGAGTGGTGATCAACCCAACAATATTATCCACCTTCCCAACAGCACCTCCGGCTTCTCCAAGCCTCTCTCCGGTATTTACAGAGGTGAGTGATGGCTCATGAGGTAGGTAAGGTGAGAAGTCTTACATTGAGGTATGGGAGGCAATGTCTAGTAGGTAGGAGGGTGGTCTGGAGGTACACAGAGGTTAGCTGGGGTGTACAGTCACTGAATGTTCAGATGTGATATTCCCTCCAGATATGTATTACTGTGAGTGGAACACAGGTGACCACGAGAATTTAGCTGCTTATCTCTTATGATTGTAGCAAGGTCCCAGACCTCCTTCGGTCTAATGGGTACCTTCAGCGCCAGGGATAGAAGACATCCTTCAGTATATGGTGGGTTGTGAGGCATGGTGGGTGCAATGCAAGTAGATTCATTGAGCGCCAGACACTTCTTGAATGCAAAAGAGATTTTATTTCTCTTAACAGCTCAGGTGGGAAAATCTGTCCACTGGACAACTATTAGTCGTGCTTTCCACAAATCTGCCCTTGATGGAAGAGTGACAAGAAGAAAGACATTGGGGAAAGAAAGTCATAAGAAGTCCTGTTTGTAGGTTGTGAGAAGCCATGTGGAGGACACAGCAAACATGTTGAAGAAGGTGATCTGGTCAGATGAGACCAAAATTCAACTTTTTGGCCTAAAAGAAAAACGCTATGTATGGGGGAAAACTAACACTGCACATCACCCTGAATACACCATCCCCACCGTGAAACATGGTGGTGGCAGCATCATGTGGTGGGGATGCTTTTCTTCAGCAGGGGCAGGGAAGCTGGTCAGAGTTGATGGGAAGATGGATGGAGACAAATACAGAACAATCTTAGAAGAAAACCTGTTAGAGTCTGCAAAAGACTTGAGACTGGGGCGGAGGTTCACCTTCCATTAGGACAACGACCCTAAACATACAGCCAGAGCTACAATGGAATGGTTTAGATCAAAGCATATTCATGTGTTAGAATGGCCCAGTCACAGTCCAGACCTAAATCCCATTAAGAATCTGTGGAAAGACCTGAAAATTGCTGTTCACAGACGCTCTCCATCCAATCTGACAGAGCTTGAGATATTTTACAAAGAAGAATGGGCAAAAATGTTCTCTCTAGATGTGCAAAGCTGGTAGAGACATCCCCAAAAAGACTTGCAGCTGTAATTGTAGAGAAAGGGGGTTCTACAAAGTATTGACTCAGGGAAGCACCATACAAATGTACCCCCCCACACTTTTCACATATTTATTTGTATCATTTATCATTTTCCTTCCACTTCACAATTATGTGACACTTTGTCTACACATTTCCATCTTTTTCTGACATTGGTCAACACCACAGCATCTTCTCTATCCCGACATTGGTCTTCCCTTAGCTTCCTCCCTATGCTGACATTGGTCCACACCCAGAATCCTCTTTATCCTGTTATTGCCTACACCCAGCTTCCTCACTATCCTAACATTGGTCTACACTCAGCATCCTCCCTATTCTGACATTGATCTACACTCAGCATCCTCCCTATTCTGACATTGGTCTACACTCAGCATCCTCCCTATTCTGACATTGGTCTTTCTTCAGCTTCCTCCTTATGCTGACATTGATCTACACCCAGCTTCCTCCTTATCCCGACATTGATCTACACTCAGCATCCTCCCTATTCTGACATTGGTCTACACTCAGCATTCTCCCTATTCTGACATTGGTCTACACTCAGCATTCTCCCTATTCTGACATTGGTCTACACTCAGCATCCTCCCTATGCTGACATTGGTCAACACCACAGCATCTTCTCTATCCTGACGTTGGTCTTGCCTTAGCTTCCTCCCTATGCTGACATTGGTCCACACCCAGAATCCTCTTTATCCTGTTATTGCCTACACCCAGCTTCCTCACTATCCTAACATTGGTCTACACCCAGTATCCTCTTTATCTTGACATTGGTCTACACCGAGCATGTTTCCTATCCTGACCTTCCATACACTCAGCATCCTCCCAATCCTGACATTGGTCTACACTCAGCATCCTCCCTATGCTGACAATGGTCCACACCCACTATCTTCCCTATACTGACATTGGTCCACACCCAGCTTCCTCCTTATCCTGACATTGCCTACACCCATCTTCCTCCTTATCCTGACATTGCCTACACCCATCTTCCTCCTTATCCTGACATTGCCTACACCTATCTTCCTCCTTATCCTGACATTGCCTACACCCAGCTTCCTCCCTATCCTGACATTGGTCCACACCCATCTTCCTCCTTATCCTGACATTGCCTACACCCATCTTCCTCCTGATCCTGACATTGGTCCACACCCAGCTTCCTCCTTATCCTGACATTGCCTACACCCATCTTCCTCCTGATCCTGACATTGGTCCACACCCAGCTTCCTCCTTATCCTGACATTGCCTACACCCATCTTCCTCCTGATCCTGACATTGGTCTACACTCAGCATCCTTCCTATGCTAATACTGGTCTACACCCAGCATCCTCCTTATCCTGACATTGGTCTACTCTACACCAAGCTTCCTCCCTATCCTAACGTTGGTCTACATTCAGATTTCTCCCTATCCTGACATTGGTCTACACTCAGTAGTATCACAACCGATTAACATCCTATAAAGTGTAATCTCTAGAACTGTCATTTGCTGCCTTTTGTCAGTACAAATCTTTACCTATATCTACACTGAGCAAAATTGTAAACGCAACACTTTTTTGTGTTTGCCCCTATTTATCATGAGCTGAATGCAAAGATCTATGACTTTTTCTATGTACATAAAAGGCCTATTTTTCTCAAATATTGTTCACAAATCTGTGTAAATCTGTTAGTGAGCACTTCTCCTTTCCCAAGATAATCCATCCAGCATGATTATTGCACAGGTGTGCCTTAGGCTGGCCACAATAAAAGGCCGCTCTAAAATGTGCAGTTTTACTGCATTGGGGGGGTCTGAAAACCAGCCAGTATCTGGTGTGACCACCATTTGCCTCACGCAGTGCAGCACATCCCCTTCGCATAGAGTTGATCAGGTTGTTGGTTGTGGCCTGTGGAATGTTGGTCCATTCCTCTTCAATGGCTGTGCCAAGTTGGAGGATATTGGAAGGAACTGGAACAGACTGTCATATACGCCGATCCAGAGCATCCCAAACATGCTCAATGGTTGACATGTCCGGTAAGTATGCTAGCCATGCAAGAACTGGGATGTTTTCAGCTTCCAGGAATTGTGTACAGATCCTTGCACCATGGGGCCATGCATTATCATGCTGCAACATGAGGTGATGGTCATGGATGAATGGCACAACGCGCCATGTGGGTGAGCGGTTTGCTGATGTCAACTTTGTGGATGGAGTGGCCCATGGTGGCGGCGGGGTTATGGTATGGGCAGGCCTATGCTATGGGCAATGAACACAGGTGCATTTTATTGATGGAGATACCATGACAAGATCCTGAGGCCCATTGTTGTGCCATTCATCCATGACCATCACCTCATGTTGCAGCATGATAATGAACGACCCCATGGGGCAAGGATCTGTACACAATTCCTGGAAGCTGAAAACATCCCAGTTTATGCATGGTCAGCATACTTACCGGACAGGTCACCTATAGAGCATGCTTGGGATGCTCTGGATCGGCGTATACGACAGTTTGTTCCAGTTCCTGCCAATATCCAGCAACTTGGCACAGCCATTGAAGAGGAATGGACCAAAACTCCACAGGCCACAATCAACAACCTGATCAACTCTATGCCAAGGAGATGTGCTGCACTGCGTGAGGCAAATGGTGGTCACACCAGATACTGACTGGTTTTTGGACCCCCCATTACAGTGGAACTGCACATTTTAGAGCAGCCCTTTTATTGTGGCCAGCCTAAGGCACACCTGTGCAATAATCATGCTGTCTAATCAGCATCTTGATATGCCACACCTGTGAGGTGGATGGATTATCTCAGCAAAGGAGAAGTGCTCACTAACACAGATTTAGATAGATTTGTGAATAATATATGAGAGAAATAGACCTTTCGTGTACATAGAAAAAGTCATAGATCTTTGCGTTCAGCTCATGGTAAACAGGGGCAAACACAAAAGTGCTGAGTTTATAATTTGGCTTAGTGTAATTCCCATGTAATGATAATTTAGGGATCACACCCAATGCACATGTCCTGGAGCTGGAGGCATAACTTCCACTTCTAGTATTAATGTGTTGGCTTTGGGTGATTTTCATGGTGGAGAAAGTCTTTGGTTTCTATAGAATTTTTCATAAATAAATCCAAGTGATGGAGGAACTTTCCACAGGTTTGTTACAGGTTCTTCTCCCTGAGTGTATCTTTAGAGGCTGTAATGACAGAGTGAGACAGACGGTGAAATCTCTCAGGACGCAGATGACTCCATGTGATTTCTCTTTGCAGAATGTATCCTTGATGAGTATGATGGTCTGAATTTCCCCGGGGCTGATGAACGCAGTCTGAAGGCCACTTCTTTTAAAGACTGTCAATCAATGTGCACCAAGGACCCCCTCTGCCAGTTCTTTACTTTTTTCACCGAGCCAAACATCCTGCCTGACCAGACGTAAGTACCACATCAGTGTGTCCCCCCCCCACAGAGGTCCACGCACCAATTTTCATCCATTCAAAACGTCATCCTCATAATAGTTTTACAGCATAGAACAGCCTGGAAGTAAATATCACAGGGAAGCATTTCTCATTGAATGAACCCTCCTGGAATTTCAGGGAGCAAATCTGCAACAGGTCCATACTGGTAACTTTATTGGGAATGAATGAGTTCCAAGAAAATTCTGTTACCTGAATAATCCAGGTGACTTTGTTGGCGACCCTGCGTGGGACCTAAGTGACTTCTCTAGTGATCTATGATGTTAGGGACTTCATCAGGATTGAGCTCCACGTCAATTCTGTTACCTGATTCCAGGCTGATCCCCTGGTGACACTGGGTGGAACTCATGTGACTTCCCAGGTGATCCATGTTGGCAACATTACTGAGGGATGAGTTCCATGTCAACTCTGTTATTTGATTAATCTAGGTGACTTCTCTGGTGACTCTAGATGTGACCCATGTGACTTCCTTAGTGATCCATGATGGTGACTTTATTGGATATGAGCTCAATGCGAATTCTGTTATCAAAATAATCCTGGTGATCTTATGTGCGAACCATGTGACCTCTCTAGTGATCCATGATGGTTGTTTTATTGGGATGAGCGCCATGTCAATTCTGTTACTGATTCATCAAGGGGACCCTGGGTGGGACCCAAGTTTCTTCTCTAGTGATCCATAATGGTGAATTTATTGGGGATGAGCTCCACGCCAATCAATCCTGGTGATCTTATGTGTGACCCAGTTGACTTCTCTAGTGACCCATGATGGTGACTTTATTGGGGATGAGCTCAATGCCAGTTCTGTTATCTGATTAATCCAGGTGACTTCTCTGGTGACTCTGGGTGGGACCCAAGTGACTTCTTTGGTGATCCATTTTGGAAGCATTATTGGGGATGAGCTCCATGCCAATTCTGTAATCCAATTAAACCAGTTGACTCCTCTGGTGACCCTAGGTGTGACCCAGGTGACTTCTTGATCTATCTTTCTTCATATTTCAATATTTAGTCAGCTCAGAAGGGGTTTATAATAAACACTGAACGATCCTTCTTCTTTGGGGAAATGTCTTCTCATGTCTCATGTCCTGATTTCCTGGCAGGGACACATGCTATCTGAAGAGTCTGTTGTCCATCCCGTTACCCCAGATCATAAAATCTGCACCGGGAGTTGTGTCCGGTTTCGCTCAGAAGAACTGTAAAGGTACAACATCAGGTAAGGGCCATACCATGTCCATGCATAGGCATTACAGCCAAATTCACACTAATGGAGTTTGGCACCCAAAGAGGTTGTGAGTGGTGACCTTTTCAGAGTCTCTTGTACATTACTGTCCCTCATACTACCCTCATTGCACTTCATCATTCCAAAGAAGCTTCTCTAAAGCAGAAACGATTTCTGAGTAAATGTGGCTGTTGTACTGGTGGTCCCAGTTCAACCCTTTACCAGAAGCCTCCAGCGACAGTAGCGCAGGAGGACAATCTTCATGTCTGACCTACTTCTGTCTTATACATCCCAGTACTGCCTCTGTGACATCATAATATGACATTATAACCCAGAATATACCCAATAACACGATACACAGGAAGATTAATGCAATGGCTGAATATTCTCATTTTGTTCTCTAGATTCTCCACCAAGTGTCCTGCCATCATGTGAGTAAAACTCCCCTCAGCCTCTCTGTCTCACCATGTGGTACTCTGGTGTCTCTGACATTCTGTTTCTCCATTTCAGGCTGATCCAGAACACTGCAAAGTGATGGTGACCAACTAATCGCAACCCACCAATCTCCGGTTCACATCATCATCTGCTATAATAAATCATTTCTATACAACAAACTGCGACAACAGACAACTCACCGTGACCCATACTTACATCCACGTATTTCATAATACACCAAGATCAGGACACACTGACCTCTCCTCCTAATACACTGAGATCAGAACCCACAGACTTCATAATACACAGAGATTAAGAGTCACCGACCTCATTATACACCGAGATCAGGACTCAACGACCTCCTAACACACCGCGATCAAGACTCACCGACCTCATTATACACCGAGATCAGGACTCACCAACCTCTGCTCCTAATACACCAAGATCAGGACTCAACAACCTCCTAACACACCGAGATCAGGACTCAACAACCTCCTAACACACCGAGATCAGGACCCACAGACCTGACACGCTGACATCACTTTATTGCATAGATAGTAGTAGTATGTTTTGTCTGCCATACAATTGATTCTCAGGAAATGAACGCAATAATAATAATAATGACAATAAACGCTTTGGTTCTTTTTGATCTCTTGCAGAAGATGCTGTTTGTTTGAATTTATAATTATGAATGACGGTGTATGGAGCAATAGTGGTGAAGTTGAGGACAACCTGATGGTAGTAGTACCCAACAATGTCCAGAAGGGCTCAGACCCGTTTGTTTGAGATATGGCAGAGCCAGGCCTGAGTAGCCTCTACCTTGTTCATCTGAGGTTTCACCAGACCCCCTACCCACAATGTAGCCTAGGTATTTGGCCTCCTCCATTCCAATGCCACATTTCTCAGTGTTGACTGTAAACCGCTCCTTCTTTAACGAGTCCATCACAGCCTGAACTCAGGGAAGATGATTCACTCAGTCTGTACTCAATATAACAATACCATCTATATAGAAAGATGTTTCATCCAGATAGACGGATGTGTATTTCCAGTGAGGACGTACTGTTTTATTCATTCCTCCTGGAAAGAAGCTGGGGCAGAATGGTGTGGAATATGCCATCTTTTCTCTGGCTTCCTTGGGTTAAGGTGTCTGCTGGTACCCCTTGGTGGGATCTAAGGTGGTAATACACTGGGTTGGTCCCAACCTCTAGATCAACTTGTCTACTCGGGGGATATGCATTGATTTTTGAAACCTCAGTGAGCTTTTTGAAGTCGTCCCAAAACTGCTGATTCCTGTTGGGCTTCAGTAACACAACTGGGCTTGACCATTCTCTCTACGATTCCACAATATTAAGTTCCAGCATTTTACGACTTTCCTCGGACACAGCTTCCATGTGTGCCCCTGGAATTAAGTAGGGTGTTACTTAGACCTTTACATTAGGCTCAGTGACAATATCATGTTTGACCACACTTGTAAGACCAGGCAGTCCTGAAAAGATCCCCTTATTCTGTTATAAAAACTCTTTTGTCTGGTTGAGTCTTAGGCTTGAACAGGGTGGTGGTGGCGGCAATTGGGACTGAGTCCACCCTTACAGGGGACTCTGAATTTACTTCAGCCAGGGCAGCTACCTATATTTTTAAGGTTTTCATAGATTCACCTGGTAGATTAAGTAAGCTTTCCGCCTTCCAGGTTGGTGCACCTTATAGTTTACCTCACCATCCTTTTCTACCACCTCGTACAGCCCCTGCCACTGGGCCAGGAACTTGCTCCCTATGGTGACTCTAAGCACAGCCACTCAGTCCCCAATATGCAACTAATTCTGACAGACCGATTGTACACCCTTCTGTGTGCTTCCTGGGCCTTCCGTAAATGCCCCTTTTTAAAGACAACTTAGTGATTCTCTCCCTCATGTGGGTGGTATGCTCTACCACTGTCCTATATGGAGAAGATTCACTTTCCCAGGTTTCTTTAACCAGGTCCAGCAACCATTGAAATCTTCGCCCGCACACCAACCAAGGAAAGCCAGGTAGATGCTTGAGGTACCTCTCTGATGACATTGGTGCTGGGAGTCGATCACCCCAATCTTTTCACCCTTTTCTACCACCCTGTTGAGCATAGACTTTAGGGTTTTAATAGACCTCTCGACCAGCCCATCTGTCTGCAGGTGATAGACAGACATATGCAATCGTTTAATATAGAACAGCTTGCACAGGTCTGTCATCAAATTTGACATAATTGGAGTGCCTTGGTCCATCAGGATCTCATTAAGAAAAACAGTTCTGAACACTTTAAATAATATAAACACTTCCTCAGGGGTACCGCCTCTGGATACCTTGTTGCATAACTGAGTACCACAAGGATATATTGGTGTCCTCAGGCCAATGTCAGATCCATCACAATATGTTCAAACAGTACCATGGGGGGGGGGGATACCAGGGGGTTCAAAAAATGAGACATTTGGGGCAGTTACCTGACAAGTGGGACAGGAAGCACAATACCTTTTCACTGCGGCAGTGATCCCCGGTCTGTTTTCTGGCCCCCTGGTGACCTCCTAATAAGTCATTGTGAGCCGAGTCACGTACCATGCGTCTAAAAGTCTGGGAGACCAGTAACCTTAACCCGGACTTTGGTGACTCGGTATAGCAAACCACTATTAACTGCAAATTGTGAAAGCCTTCTTTCTGCCTCAGGCATCTGTGACACCCCCGAATCAACCACTATGACTTGTTCTCTAGTATTTCTTTTTAATGTGAGGTCCCGTATTTGGGCAGCCATGAATTCACCCCCCTGACAACATCAGGTCATCATGCGCTGGACTAGAGAAACCTCCTTGGATCGCAGCCTGTAGGAGATCCCTCACAGGGGTCTCCCTGGTCTGTAGACTGTCTACCAGAGGTGCAACATCATCAGTATTCTCTAAGTCATACCGCCCCGCCCTTCAAGAGAAACCAAAATGTCACATTGTTCAGGCAACCCTCTACTCACATAGCCCAGAAACAGAGGATAGTCCTTTCCAGGCAGTGGTTACTGTCACCGGCACCACTGGGTACTTCCTAGTGTCCCCATGGATGCATACCACCTTAAGGGTCTTGTGTATGGGGCCAACTTTTCCCAGCTACCCTGGTATGGACAAGCGTCTCCATACTACCGGAGTCCAGCAGAGCCCAGATGTGAAGGGGCTCACCCAGATGTGACATTCAAACTGCCTCTCAGTCAGTTCCTACTTGGAACTGGACTAGCCTAAGTCCAAGTACTGAAGATCCCCCTCCACCACCCTGTAATGCTCCACCAGTCGAACGTTCATTGGGTATTGCCCTTAAGTAATGGTCCATGACAACCCATTCAACGATCTGCAGTCCTCTTAACTTTTCTGGCTGTGGCCCAGTTGTAATAGGTCATGCCTTTCGGACCTCGCAAACATACATTCGATCTGTCTGGACAGCAACACTCACTCCAAGGCAGGCCAGGACCTCCTCTTTAAGTTTATCTAATCTTTGGCATCAGCCACTGGTACATCGTAATAGACCTTCTGCGTCAGCAATAAGGCTGGCCCACTGGTCCTGGCCATTGCTATGTTAGAAAGATTTTCAGGAAGGCTTCCACTTTCGAATGCGGGGGTGGGCGGGCAAGATTCTGCAAGTAGTGGCTGACTCTCACTGCCACTGGGTTGCTAAGGGTGATAACCACCTTCAGCCATTCTACTAAGTTAGCCACCTGGGTCTGCTCAGCCTCCAGCTGCACTGCCTGAGACAGCGGAGACCGCATCTACAGAGCCCAGGTCTCCTCGTGGCCATGGTTAGCTTCCTCAAAGGTTTGCTCCTGGCGTGCCTCAACTTCCTCATGGCGGCAGTGGGCTTCCACGGAGGCCTCTGATTGGGTCTGAGTAGCCTCCTGCTGGGCCACTATGACCTCCTTCAGAGTTTTGCAGTGCCTGGGCCTCTCTAGACATGTGTGGTTCGTTTCCGTCCACATCGGAATTCGGACAAATTTTTCGTTATTCGGATGTATCCGAATTACAATAGTATCGAATTTTAATTAATCCGAAATAATGAAACAAAATTCGCATGAAATTCAAAAACGAATCTGAAAACAAGAATAGAACAGAACAGAATATAAAATAAAAGAATAGAATAGAAAAAAACAATAGAATACAATAGAATAAAATAGAAAGAATAGAACTGTCTTCCGAAATTTGAAGAGAATAAATTTGAATAGAATAAAATAAAATATAAAGAATATAACAATCTTTCGAAATGCGAGTAGAAAATAAGAGAATAGGTAGGTTGTTCTATGGCAGGTAGGTGGTTCTATGACGGTTAGGTGGTTCTATAACAGGTAGGTGGTTCTATAACGGATAGGTGGTTCTATGACAGGTAGGTTGTTCTATGATGGGTAGGTTGTTCTATGGCAGGTAGGTGGTTCTATAACGGTTAGGTGGTTCTATAATGGGTAGGTGATTCTATAACAGGCAGGTGGTTCTATAACAGATAGGTGGTTCTATGACAGGTAGGTTGTTCTATGACGGGTAGGTTGTTCTATGGCAGGTAGGTGGTTCTATGGCAGGTAGGTGTTTCTATGTACAGATCTCCTGTGGATGTCGGCTGCCTCCAAACCTTCATCCCAGGCAGACTCCATGATGGTGAGATCAGGGCTCTGTGGGGGCCAAGCCATCACTTCCAAGACGACTCATATACACTGAAGATGGTTCTAAATGACATTGACTGGATGTTTGGGGTGGTTGTCCTGCTGCAGAATAAATTTTGGGACAGTCACACGCCTCCCTGATGGTATGGCATGATGGAGAAGTATCCGCCTGGATTTCTCAGCATTGAGGACACCAAATCTCCAACTCCACTGGCAGAAATGCAGCCCCCAAACTTGCAAGGAACCTCCACCATGCTTCACAGTTGGCTGCAGACACTCATTATTGTATTGCTCTCCAGCCCTTCCCCCAACAAACTGCCTCCAGCTACAGACAAATATTTCACAATTTTACTCCTCAATCCAGAGCAACTGCTGCCATTTTTCTGCCCTCCAGTTCCTGTTTTCCTGCAAAGGACATGGAAACAAGGCTAAGCCACTCCACTATGTAGGAAAACACAGGAACTGGGGGGGCAGAGAAATGGCGGCAGGTGCCCCGGACTAAGGAGTCATCATATTGTGGTGGGCGGGGCTTTCCTTCTACAGCTGTGGTTGCAAACAAACCCTACCACCCGAATTGTGCTCTAGCCATCTCTCTTCTCCTCCTAGTATGGCCTTCCCACCTCTCCTCCCTGTACGGTCTCTCCTCCTCTTCCTGATATGGTCCCTCCTCTCCCTGCATGACCTCTCCTCCTGGTACGGCCTCCTCACCTCTCCTCGTATATGACCGCTCCTCCTGGTACGGCCTCCCCACCCCTCCTCGTATATGATCTCTCCTCCTGGTATTGCCTCTCCACCTCTCCTCGTGTATGACCTCTCCTCCTGTAAGGCCTCCCCACCTGTATATGACCTCTCCTACTGGTACGGCCTCCCCACCCCTCCTCGTATATGATCTCTCCTCCTGGTAAGGCCTCTCCACCTCTCCTCGTATATGACCTCTCCACCTGTAAGGCCTCCCCACCTGTATATGACCTCTACTCCCTCTATGGCCTCCCCACCCCTCCCCGTATATGGCCTCTCCTCCTGGTACGGCCTCCCCACCTCTCCTCGTATATGACCTCTCCTCCTGGTACGGCCTCCCCACCTCTCCCTGTATATGACCTCTCCTCCCTGTATGGCCTCCTCAACTCTCCCTGTATAGGACCTCTCCTCCTGGTACGGCCTCCCCACCTCTCCTGGTATAAGACCCCTCCTCCCTCTACGGCCTCCCCACCCCTCCTCGTATATGACCTCTCTTCCTGGTATGGCCTCCCCACCTCTCCTCGTATATGACCTCTCCTCCCTGTACGGCCTCCTCACCTCTCCCTGTATATGACCTCTCCTCATTGTACGGCCTCCTCACCTCTCCCTGAATATGACCTCTCCTCCCTCTACGGCCTCCCCACCTCTCCTCGTATATGACCTCTCCTCCTGGTACGGCCTCCCCACCTCTCCCCGTATATGACCTCCTCACCTCTCCCCATATATGACCTCTCCTCCTGGTACGGCCTCCCCACCTCTCCCTGTATATGACCTCTCCTCCCTGTATAGCCTCCTCACCTCTCCCTGTATATGACCTCTCCTCCCTCTACGGCCTCCCCACCTCTCCCTGTATATGACCTCTCCTCCCTGTATGGCCTCCTCAACTCTCCCTGTATAGGACCTCTCCTCCTGGTACGGCCTCCCCACCCTCTCCTCGTATAAGACCTCTCCTCCCTCTACGGCCTCCCCACCCCTCCTCGTATATGACCTCTCTTCCTGGTATGGCCTCCCCACCTCTCCCCATATATGACCTCTCCTCCTGGTACGGCCTCCCCACCTCTCCCTGTATATGACCTCTCCTCCCTATATGGCCTCCTCACCTCTCCCTGTATATGACCTCTCCTCTATGGTACGGCCTCCCCACCTCTCCCTGTATATGACCTCTCCTCCCTGTATGGCCTCCTCAACTCTCCCTGTATAGGACCTCTCCTCCTGGTACGGCCTCCCCACCTCTCCTGGTATAAGACCCCTCCTCCCTCTACGGCCTCCCCACCCCTCCTCGTATATGACCTCTCTTCCTGGTATGGCCTCCCCACCTCTCCTCGTATACGACCTCTCCTCCCTGTACGGCCTCCTCACCTCTCCCTGTATATGACCTCTCCTCATTGTACGGCCTCCTCACCTCTCCCTGAATATGACCTCTCCTCCCTCTACGGCCTCCCCACCTCTCCTCGTATATGACCTCTCCTCCTGGTACGGCCTCCCCACCTCTCCCCGTATATGACCTCCTCACCTCTCCCCATATATGACCTCTCCTCCTGGTACGGCCTCCCCACCTCTCCCTGTATATGACCTCTCCTCCCTGTACAGCCTCCTCACCTCTCCCTGTATATGACCTCTCCTCCCTCTACGGCCTCCCCACCTCTCCCTGTATATGACCTCTCCTCCCTGTATGGCCTCCTCAACTCTCCCTGTATAGGACCTCTCCTCCTGGTACGGCCTCCCCACCCTCTCCTCGTATAAGACCTCTCCTCCCTCTACGGCCTCCCCACCCCTCCTCGTATATGACCTCTCTTCCTGGTATGGCCTCCCCACCTCTCCCCATATATGACCTCTCCTCCTGGTACGGCCTCCCCACCTCTCCCTGTATATGACCTCTCCTCCCTATATGGCCTCCTCACCTCTCCCTGTATATGACCTCTCCTCTATGGTACGGCCTCCCCACCTCTCCCTGTATATGACCTCTCCTCCCTGTATGGCCTCCTCAACTCTCCCTGTATAGGACCTCTCCTCCTGGTACGGCCTCCCCACCTCTCCTCGTATAAGACCTCTCCTCCCTCTACGGCCTCCCCACCCCTCCTCGTATATGACTTCTCCTCCTGGTACAGCCTCACCACCTCTCCCTGTATATGACCTCTCCTCCTGGTACGGCCTCCCCACCTCTCTTCGTATAGGACCTCTCCTCCCTGTACGGCCTCCTCACATCTCCCTGTATATGACCTCTCCTCCCTGTACAGCCTCCTCACCTCTCCCTGAATATGACCTCTCCTCCCTCTACGGCCTCCCCACCTCTACCCGTATATGACCTCTCCTCCTGGTATGGCCTCCTCACTTCTCCCTGTGTATGACCTCTTCTCCCTGGTACGGCCTCCCCACCTCTACCTGTATATGACCTCTCCTCCCTGTATGGCCTCCTCACCTCTCCCTGTATACGACCTCTCCTCTATGGTACGGCCTCCCCACCTCTCCCTGTATATGACCTCTCCTACCTGTATGGCCTCCTCACCTCTCCCTGTATACGACCTCTCCTCTATGGTACGGCCTCCCCACCTCTCCCTATATATGACCTCTCCTACCTGTATGGCCTCCTCACCTCTCCCTGTATAGGACCTCTCCTCCTGGTATGGCCTCCCCACCTCTCCTCGTATAAGACCTCTCCTCCCTGTACCGCCTCCTCCCCTCACCTGTATATGACCTCTCCTCCCGGTACAGCCTCCCACATCTCCCTGTATATGACCTCTCCTCCTGGTATGGCCTCCTCACCTCTCCCCGTATATGACCTCTTCTCCTGGTACGGCCTCCCCACCTCTCCCCATATATGACCTCTCCTCCCGGTACAGCCTCCCACCTCTCCCTGAATATGACCTCTCCTCCCTCTACGGCCTCCCCACCTCTCCTCGTATATGACCTCTCCTCCTGGTACGGCCTCCCCACCTCTCCCCGTATATGACCTCCTCACCTCTCCCCATATATGGCCTCTCCTCCTGGTACGGCCTCCTCACCTCTCCCTGGGTATGACCTCTTTTCCCTGGTACGGCCTCCCCACCTCTCCCTGTATATGACCTCTCCTCCCTCTACGGCCTCCTCACCTGTCCCTGTATATGACCTCTCCTCCCGGTACGGCCTCCTCATCCTCTACCCGTATATGACCTCTCCTCCTGGTACGGCCTCCTCACCTCTCCCTGTGTATGACCTCTTCTCCCTGGTACGGCCTCCCCACCTCTACCTGTATATGACCTCTCCTCCCTGTATGGCCTCCTCACCTCTCCCTGTATACGACCTCTCCACTATGGTACGGCCTCCCCACCTCTCCCTGTATATGACCTCTCCTACCTGTATGGCCTCCTCACCTCTCCCTGTATAGGACCTCTCCTCCTGGTATGGCCTCCCCACCTCTCCTCGTATAAGACCTCTCCTCCCTGTACCGCCTCCTCCCCTCACCTGTATATGACCTCTCCTCCCGGTACAGCCTCCCACATCTCCCTGTATATGACCTCTCCTCCTGGTATGGCCTCCTCACCTCTCCCCGTATATGACCTCTTCTCCTGGTACGGCCTCCCCACCTCTCCCCATATATGACCTCTCCTCCCGGTACAGCCTCCCACCTCTCCCTGTATATGACCTCTCCTCCTGGTATGGCCTCCTCACCTCTCCCCGTATATGACCTCTTCTCCTGGTACGGCCTCCCCACCTCTCCCCATATATGACCTCTCCTCCTGGTATGGCCTCCTCATCTCTCCCCGTATATGGCCTCTCCTCCTGGTATGGCCTCCTCATCTCTCCCCGTATATGACCTCTCCTCCTGGTATGGTCTCCTCATCTCTCCCCGTATATGACCTCTCCTCCTGGTATGGCCTCCTCACCTCTCCCCGTATATGACCTCTCCTCCTGGTACGGCCTCCTCACCTCTCCCTGTATATGACCTCTCTGCCCGGTATGGCATCCCCACCTCTCCCTATATATGACCTCTCCTCTCGGTATGGCCTCCTCACCCCTCCTGTATATCACCTCTCCTCCCGGTACAGCCTCCCACCTCTCCCTGTATATGACCTCTCCTCCTGGTACGGCCTCCTCACCTTTCCCTGTACAGCCCCTCCTTTCTTATCCAAGAAAGGATTTTGCTCGCTTTGGAAACCACAGCTTAGCATTGCATGTTATTATTAAGCTTATGATCTACCAAAACCCCCAGATCCTTCTCCACCATTGACTCCCCCCCCTCCGATCGTTCTTCACCATTGGCTCCCCCCCAGATCCTTCTCCACCACTAACTCCACCCAGATCCTTCTCCACCATTGACTCCCCCCCTCCGATCGTTCTTCACCATTGGCTCCCCCCCAGATCCTTCTCCACCACTGACTCCCCCCAGATCCTTCTCCACTATTGACTCCCCCCAGATCCTTCTCCACCATTGACTCACCTCCAGATCCTTCTCCACCACGGACTCCCTCCCCGGTGGTTCTTCACCATTGGCTCCCCCCCAGATCCATCTCTACTACTGACTCCCCCCAGATCCTTCTCCACCATTGACTAACCCCCAGATCCTTCTCTACCCTTGACTCCCCCAGATCCTTCTCCACCATTGACTCCCCCAGATCCTTCTCCACCATTGACCCCCCCCAGATCATTCTCGACCACAGGCTCCCCCTCCCCCCAGATCCTTCTCTACTATTGACTCCCCTAGATCCTTCTCCACCATTGACCCCCCAGATCCTTCTCCACCATTGCCCCCCCGCAGATCCTTCTCCACCATTTACTCCCCCCAGATCCTTCTCCACCATTGATTCCCCCCCAGATCCTTCTCTACCATTGACTACTCCAGATCCTTTTCCACCCCTGGCTCCCCCCAGATCCTTCTCCACAATTGATTCCCCCAGATCCTTCTCCACCATTGACACCCCCGTTTCCTTCTCCACCATTAGAAAACAGCAGAACAATCAGCGCACCACCATTGACTCCCACAGATACTTCTTCACCACTAGCCCCCCAGATCCTTTTCTACCACTGGCATCTCCCCCAGATCCTTCTGACTCCCCCCAGATCCTTCTCCACCATTGATTCCCTCAGATCCTTCTCCACCATTGACTCCCCCAGATCCTTCTCCACCATTGACCCCCCCAGATCATTCTCGACCACAGGCTCCTCCTCCCCCCAGATCCTTTTCTACCATTGACTCCCCTAGATCCTTCTCCACCATTGACCCCCCCAGATCCTTCTCCACCATTGCCCCCCCGCAGATCCTTTTCCACCATTTACTCCCCCCAGATCCTTCTCCACCATTGATTCCCCCAGATCCTTCTCCACCATTGATTCCCCCAGATCCTTTTCACCATTGATTCCCCCAGATCCTTTTCACCATTGACCCCCCCAGATCCTTCTCCACCATTGACTCCCCCCCAGATCCTTCTCCACCATTGATTCCCCCATATCCTTCTCCACTATTGACTGCCCTAGATCCTTCTCCACCACAGGCTCCCCCCGTCCCCTTATCTACCACTGACTCCCCCAGATCCGTCTCCACCACTGACTCCCCCCCAGACCCTTCACCACTGACTACCCCCCAAGATCCTTCTCTACCATTGACTCTGCCCCCCCAGATCCTTCTCTACCATTGACTCACCCCAGATCCTTCTCCACCATTGACCCCCCTTAGATCCTTCTCCACCATTGATTCCCTCCCCCCAGATCCTTCTCCACCATTTACTCCCCCCCCCTAGATCCTTCACCATCATTGATTCCCCCCCAGATCCTTTTCTACCATTGACTCTCCCAGACCCTTCTCCACCACTGGCTATCCCCTCTAAATACTTTTTCACCACTGGCTCCCCCCCGATCCTTCTCCACCACTAACTCCCCCCAGATCCTTCTCCACCATTGACTTCCCCAGATCCTTCTCTACCATTGACTCCCCCAGATCCTTATCCACCATTGACTATCCCAGATCCTTCTCCACCATTGACTCCCCCAGATCCTTCTCCACCATTGACTCCCCCCCAGATCCTTCTCTACCATTGACTCCCCCAGATCCTTCTCTACCATTGACTCCCCCCCCAGATCCGTCTCCACCATTGATTCCCCCATATCCTTTTCCACCATTGACTCCCCCAGATCATTCTCCACCACAGGCTCCCCCTCCCCCCCAGATCCTTCTCTACCATTGACTCCCCTAGATCCTTCTCCACCATTGACCCCCCCAGATTCTTTGCCACCATTGACTCCCCCCAGATCCTTCTCCACCATTGATTCCTCCCCAGATCCTTCTCCACCATTGATTCTCCCCAGATCCTTCTCTACCATTGACTCCCCCAGATCCTTCTCTACCACTGACTCCCCCAGATCCTTCTCCACCACTGACTCCACCCCCCAAATCCTTCTCTACCAATGACTCCACCAGATCCTTCTCTACCATTGACTCCCCCCCGAGATCCTTCTCCACCATTGATTCCCCCCAGATCCTTCTCTACCACTGACTCCCCCAGATCCTTCTCCACCACTGACTCCCTTAGATCCTTCACCATTGACTTCCCCAGATCCTTCTCTACCATTGACTCCCCCAGATCCTTATCCACCATTGACTATCCCAGATCCTTCTCCACCATTGACTCCCCTAGATCCTTCTCCACCATTGACTCCCCCCCCAGATCCTTCTCTACCATTGACTCCCCCAGATCCTTCTCTACCATTGACCCCCCCAGATCCTTCTCCACCATTGACTCCCCCCCCAGATCAGTCTCCACCATTGATTCCCCCATATCCTTCTCCACTATTGACTGCCCTAGGACCCTTATCTACCACTGACTCCCCCAGATCCGTCTCCACCACTGACTCCCCCCCAGACCCTTCACCACTGACTACCCCCCAAGATCCTTCTCTACCATTGACTCTGCCCCCCAGATCCTTCTCTACCATTGACTCACCCCAGATCCTTCTCCACCATTGACCCCCCTTAGATCCTTCTCCACCATTGACTCCCTCCCCCCAGATCCTTCTCCACCATTTACTCCCCCCCCAGATCCCCAGATCCTTCACCACCATTGATTCCCCCCCAGATTCTTTTCTACCATTGACTCCCCCAGATCCTTCACCACTGACTCCCCCCCCCCCAGATCCTTCTCTACCACTGACTCTCCCAGATCCTTCTCCACCACTGGCTATCCCCTCTAAATACTTTTTCACCACTGGCTCCCCCCCGATCCTTCTCCACCGCTAACTCCCCCCAGATCCCTCTCCACCATTGACTCCCCCCCAGATCCTTCTCCACCACTGATTCCCTTAGATCCTCCACCATTGACTCCCCCCCAGATCCTTCTCTACGATTGACTCCCCCAGATCCTTCTCTACCATTGACTCCCCCAGATCCTTCTCCACCATTGATTCCCCCAGATCCTCCTCCACCATTGACTCCCCCAGATCATTCTCCACCACAGGCTCCCCCTCCCCCCCAGATCCTTCTCTACCATTGACCCCCCCAGATCCTTTGCCACCATTGACTCCTCCCAGATCCTTCTCCACCATTTATTCCTCCCCAGATCCTTCTCCACCACTGATTCCCCCCAGATCCTTCTCCACCATTGACTCCCCCAGATCCTTCTCTACCACTGACACCCCCAGATCCTTCTCCACCACTGACTCCGCCCCCCAGATCCTTCTCTACCAATGACTCCACCAGATCCTTCTCTACCATTGACTGCCCCCCAGATCCTTCTCCACCATTAATCCCCCCCAGATCCTTCTCTACCATTGACTCCCCCCAGATCCTTCTCCACCATTGATTCCCCCCCAGATCCTTCTCTACCACTGACTCCCCCAGATCCTTCACCATTGATTCCCCCAGATCCTTCTCTAACACTGGCTCCCCCCAGATCCTTCTCTACCACTGACACCCTCAGAACCTTCTCCACCACTGGCTCCCCCCCAGATCCTTCCCCACCATTGACTCCCCCCAATTCATCTCCACCAATGACTCACCCCCAGATCCTTGCTACCACTGACTCCCCCAGATCCTTCTCCACCATTGACTCCCCCCCAGATCCTTCTCCACCATTGACTCCCCCCCAGATCCTACTCCACCATTGACTCCCCCAGATCCTTCTCCACCATTGACTCCCCCTCCAGATCCTTCTCCACCATTGACTCCCCCAGATCCTTCTCCACCACAGGCTACCCCCCCAGATCGTTTTCTACCACTGACTCCCCCAGATCCTTCTCCACAACTGCCCCCCAGATCCTTCTCCACCACTGACTCTCCCCCCTAGATCCTTCTCTACCATTGACTCCCCCCCAGATCCTTCTCTACCACTGACACCCTCAGAACCTTCTCCACCACTGGCTCCCCCCCGATCCTTCTCCACCATTGACTCGCCCCAATTCATCTCCACCACTGACTCACCCCCAGATCCTTGCTACCATTGACTCCCCCAGATCCTTCTCCACCATTGACTCCTCCCCAGATCCTTCTCCACCATTGACTCCCCCCCAGATCCTTCTCCACCATTGACTCCCCCCAGATCCTTCTCCACAATTGACTCCCCCCAGATCCTACTCCACCATTGACTCCCCCCCGATCCTACTCCACCATTGACTCCCCCCAGATCCTTCTCCACCATTGACTCCCCCCAGATCCTACTCCACCATTGACTCCCCCCCGATCCTACTCCACCACTGACTCCCCCAGATCCTTCTCCACCATTGACTCCCTCTCCAGATCCTTCTCCACCATTGACTCCCCCAGATCCTTCTCCACCACAGGCTACCCCCCCAGATCGTTTTCTACCACTGACTCCCCCAGATCCTTCTCCACCACTGACTCTCCCCCCTAGATCCTTCTCTACCACTGACACCCCCCCCAGATCCTTCTCTACCATTGACTAGCCCTCAGATCTTTCTCTACCATTGACTCCCCCTGATCCTTCACCATTGATTCCCCAGATCCTTCTCCACTACTGACTCCCCCAGATCCTTCTCCACTACTGACTCCCCCCCCCTCAGATCCTTCTCTAGCATTGACTCCCCCAGATCCTTCTCCACCATTGACTCCTCCAGATACTTTTCTACCACAGGGGGAGCCAAGGAGGAGGAAAAGACACAGGGGGAGCCAAGGAGGAGGAAAAGATGCGGGGGGGGGGGCGAAAAGGGGGAGGAAAAGACGCAGGGGGAGCCGAGGAGGAGGAGGAAAAGACGCAGGGGGAGCCGAGGAGGAGGAGACGCAGGGGGAGCCGAGGAGGGAAAGACGCAGGGGGGAGCAGAAGAGGAGGAAGAAAAGACGCAGGCAGAGCCGAGGAGGAGGAAGCTGAGGAGGAGGAGCTGAGGAGGAACAGAGGAGGAGGAGCTGAGGAAAAGGAAGCCGAGGAGGAGGAAGCTGAGGAGAAGGAGCTGAGGAAAAGGAAGCCGAGGAGGAGGAGCTGAGGAAAAGGAAGCCAAGGAGGAGGAAGCCGAGGAGGAGGAGCTGAGGAAAAAGAATCCAAGGAGGAAGCCGAGGAGGAGGCAGCTGAAGAAAAGGAAGCCGAGGAGGAGGAGATGGAAGCCGAGGAGGAGGAGCCGAGGAGGAAGCCGATCGGGAGGAGCCGAGGAGGAGGAGCTGAAGAAAAGGAAGCCGAGGAGGAGGAAGCCGAGGTAGAGGAGGAGGAGCCGAGGAGGAGGAAGCCGAGAAGGAGGAGCCGAGGAGGAGGAAGCCGAGGGGGAGAAGCCGAGAAAAAGGAGCTGAAGAAAAGGAAGCCGAGGAGGAGGAAGCCGAGGGGGAGGAGCGGAGGAGGAGGAAGCCAAGGAGGAGCTGAAGAAAAGGAAGCCGAGGAGTGGAGGAGGAGGAGCCGAGGAGGAGGAAATCGAGGGGGAGCAGCCGAGGAGGAGGAAGCCGAGGAGGAGGAAGCCGAGGAGGAGGAGCCGAGGAGGAGGAGCCGAGGAGTAGTCGTGGAGGAGGAAGCCGAGGGGGAGGAAGCTAAGGGGGAGGAGTCGAGAAAGAGGAAGCCAAGGGGGAGGAAGCCAAGGGGGAGGAGCCGAGGAGGAGGAGCTGAAGAAAAGGAAGCCGACGAAGAGGAAGCCAAGGGGGAGGAGCCGAGGAGTAAGCCGAGGGGGAGGAAGCTAAGGGGGAGGAGTCGAGAAAGAGGAAGCCGAGGGGGAGGAGCCAAGGGGGAGGAAGCCAAGGGGGAGGAGCCGAGGAGGAAGAGCTGAAGAAAAGGAAGCTGAGGAGGAGCTGAAGAAAAGGAAGCCGAGGAGGAGTAGAGGAGGAGAAGTTGAGGGGGAGGAAGCCGAGGGGGAGGAGCCGAGGAGGAAGCCGAGGGGGAGGAGCCGAGGAGGAGGAAGCTAAGGGGGAGGAGTCGAGGAAGCCAAGGGGAAGGAGCCAATGGGGAGGAAACCGAGGGGGAGGAGCCAAGGAGGAGGAAGCTGTGGGGGAGGAGCCAAGGAGGAGGAAGCTGTGGGGGAGGAGCCGAGGAAGAGGAAGCCGAGGAGGAGGAAGCCGTGGGGGAGGAGCCGAGGAGGAGGAAGCCGAGGAAGAGGAGGAAGCTCTGCCTACAACCTAGATGGGGTAAGTGCGGGGCAGGTGGGATGACAATCGAGCGATGGGGGAGGGGGGCTGGCAGTTTTGCCCCCCCCCCCACAAAAAAATGTCGCTGCCACGGCACCCAGGTTTCCCATCCCCCCAGAGGACCTCCCTACCTCCATCTGAAATAGGAGACAGCAAAACACAACAATCAGAGGAGGGCGGGGATCCCCTCACACCCACCAATCACTGACTACGAGGAGGAGACCCCCAGATTTACCATCCCCCCCACCGCCCATCTGATAGAGATGTCCGCCTCTCTCCACCTGAAATAGGAGACAGCAAAACACAGCCTCACACCCACCAATCACCGACTAGGAGGAGGAGCATCCCTCACTATAGGGGGGATTATAAAGGAGAGGATGACACGCCCATCACACACCCAACTCAGCCAATCAGCTCATCACATCCCTCATAACACACTCTCCCGCCAACACAACGCCCCGCCTCTCATATTCACTAACACCGCCTCCTATAGCATGTAAGCCCCGCCCCCTACACACTCACACCCTCCTCCTGGCTGCCAGCAGCTGAGACTCCGGGAAAATGGCGGCGGTGTGGTGGGCGGAGCTCGGTGTGTCTCAGGGAAGATGGCAGGGGGTGCGGTGGGCGGAGCTCAGCTTGCCCCATAGATGACGGTGATAGGCGGAGCTGGGTGAGTCTCCAGGAAAATGGCGGCGTTGTGAAGAGTTCGGCCTCTAGCGGCAGAAGTGGATCTCCGCCTCCATGATGCTGTGCGCGGTGTGGTATGAACCAATCAGCGGCCAGCTCGTCAGTGTGAAGAATGGCGGAGCGGAGAGAGGTGAGTGCGGGGGAGAGGAGAGATCTCCCGTCTATGGAAGAGGGAGGGGGATACACATCTCTTATACAACACCCGACTCCTCCCACTGCCGGGTGTAGGGGGACGTCCTCTGATCTCCTGACTCCTCCCAGTGCCGGGTGTAGGAGGACGTCCTCTGATCTCCTGACTCCTCCCAGTGCCGGGTGTAGGAGGACGTCCTCTGATCTCCTGACTCCTCCCAGTGCCGGGTGTAGGGGGACGTCCTCTGATCTCCTGACTCCTCCCAGTGCCGGGTGTAGGGGGACGTCCTCTGATCACCTGACTCCTCCCAGTGCCGGGTGTAGGAGGACGTCCTCTGATCACCTGACTCCTCCCAGTGCCGGGTGTAGGAGGACGTCCTCTGATCACCTGACTCCTCCCAGTGGCGGGTGTAGGGGGACGTCCTCTGATCACCTGACTCCTCCCAGTGGCGGGTGTAGGGGGACGTCCTCTGATCACCTGACTCCTCCCAGTGCCGGGTGTAGGAGGACGTCCTCTGATCACCTGACTCCTCCCAGTGCCGGGTGTAGGAGGACGTCCTCTGATCTCCTGACTCCTCCCAGTGCCGGGTGTAGGGGGACGTCCTCTGATCACCTGACTCCTCCCAGTGCCGGGTGTAGGAGGACGTCCTCTGATCACCTGACTCCTCCCAGTGCCGGGTGTAGGGGGACGTCCTCTGATCACCTGACTCCTCCCAGTGCCGGGTGAAGGAGGACGTCCTCTGATCACCTGACTCCTCCCAGTGCCGGGTGTAGGAGGACGTCCTCTGATCACCTGACTCCTCCCAGTGCCGGGTGTAGGAGGACGTCCTCTGATCACCTGACTCTCCTCCCAGTGCCGGGTGTAGGAGGACGTCCTCTGATCACCTGACTCCTCCCAGTGCCGGGTGTAGGAGGACGTCCTCTGATCACCTGACTCCTCCCAGTGCCGGGTGTAGGAGGATGTCCTCTGATCACCTGACTCCTCCCAGTGCCGGGTGTAGGAGGACGTCCTCTGATCACCTGACTCTCCTCCCAGTGCCGGGTGTAGGAGGACGTCCTCTGATCACCTGACTCCTCCCAGTGCCGGGTGTAGGAGGACGTCCTCTGATCACCTGACTCCTCCCAGTGCCGGGTGTAGGAGGATGTCCTCTGATCACCTGACTCTCCTCCCAGTGCCGGGTGTAGGAGGACGTCCTCTGATCACCTGACTCCTCCCAGTGCCGGGTGTAGGAGGACGTCCTCTGATCACCTGACTCTCCTCCCAGTGCCGGGTGTAGGAGGACGTCCTCTGATCACCTGACTCCTCCCAGTGCCGGGTGTAGGGGGACGTCCTCTGATCACCTGACTCCTCCCAGTGCCGGGTGTAGGGGGACGTCCTCTGATCACCTGACTCCTCCCAGTGCCGGGGTGTAGGAGGATGTCCTCTGATCACCTGACTCCTCCCAGTGCCGGGTGTAGGAGGATGTCCTCTGATCACCTGACTCCTCCCAGTGCCGGGTGTAGGAGGATGTCCTCTGATCACGTGACTCCTCCCACTGCCGGGTGGAGCTCTGATTTCACAATTATCCCTATACCCCGCCCCTTATGGCCAAACATTATAATACGAGGGGTCAGAGAACCAATGGCAGGAGGTGGGAGGGACATGAGGGGTCAGAGAACCAATGGCAGGAGGTGGGAGGGACATGAGGGGTCAGAGAACCAATGGCAGGAGGTGGGAGGGACATGATGGGTCAGAGAACCAATGGCAGGAGGTGGGAGGGACATGAGGGGTCAGAGAACCAATGGCAGGAGGTGGGAGGGACATGAGGGGTCAGAGAACCAATGGCAGGTGGTGGGAGGGACATGAGGGGTCAGAGAACCAATGGCAGGTGGTGGGAGGGACATGAGGGGTCAGAGAACCAATGGTAGGAGGTGGGAGGGACATGAGGGGTCAGAGAACCAATGGCAGGAGGTGGGAGGGACATGAGGGGTCAGAGAACCAATGGCAGGAGGTGGGAGGGACATGAGGGGTCAGAGAACCAATGGCAGGAGGTGGGAGGGACATGAGGGGTCAGAGAACCAATGGCAGGAGGTGGGAGGGACATGAGGGGTCAGAGAACCAATGGCAGGTGGTGGGAGGGACATGAGGGGTCAGAGAACCAATGGTAGGAGGTGGGAGGGACATGAGGGGTCAGAGAACCAATGGCAGGAGGTGGGAGGGACATGAGGGGTCAGAGAACCAATGGCAGGTGGTGGGAGGGACATGAGGGGTCAGAGAACCAATGGCAGGTGGTGGGAGGGACTTGAATGGGTGAGAGAACCAATGACAGAGCCAACCAGGACAGAGGCTTTTGGAGGGAACTGCAGGGTGGCTTCTCGCCTACTGAGTATGGGCCCTGACTTATAAGGGATTGGGAACACTACTGTTTGGGAGGTGTGTGCATGGGGGACCCTTGGAGTGGTCTTGCTTCAGATTCAAGTCCATGTTACCCCAAAACACAGTCTGGGAAGTGGAGGACCAGGATATTTGGGGTCTCTAGGCCCAAACCAGCAATGACTGCTTTAGACTGTGAGTAACATCTGCTCTGAGCCTATCAACAGCTCAAACCAACCTGATTCTGGGGGGTCTCCTGATTCTGGGGGGGATCTCTCCTGATTCTGTGGGGGCCCTCTCCTGATTCTGGGGCCCTCTCCTGATTCCGGGGCCCTCTCCTGATTCCGGGGCCCTCTCCTGATTCCGGGGGGTCTCCTGATTCTGGGGCCCTCTCCTGATTCCGGGGCCCTCTCCTGATTCTGGGGGGTCTCCTGATTCCGGGGCCCTCCCCTGATTCCGGGGCCTCCTGATATCGTCTGGTGAGGTGTTGTGTCTCCCCCATTGTGTGCCTCCTAGGTGTGAATTATTCCCATTCTATTGATTCTGCCTGTTTGATCACCTCTTGGAGATGTGATTCATATTGTGATCGTGTTACTTTGTTATGTAACCATTGTGGGATGTTGTCTGTTCCCTCACTATGAAAATGATCTCACTGTTTGCATAACGTCCTCATGCTCTTTGTGTGGCATATATATATATATTTTCTGTGTGAGTTTAAAATAAAGTCCCAGTTCCAGAACACCTAAACGAGTGTCGTCTAGATCTTGGGTGCAATATTCAGCTACAATCCCGGTTCCTGGGTCCAGACTGGAGGAAGATATATCTTGACTGAAGCACCCAAGCTGGGTGCTGGACGGTTCCGTCACATTTGGTTGGCAGCGGTGGGATCTGCTTCCTCTCTTTACAAGCAGTCCAAACTACCAACAAGACCCAATGATGGGTGATATCGAAGACGTGTTCCAGGATTTGGTCACCATGGAAGTGGAGTTCCAGTGGTGAATGCAAAAGATGTTCACCCAGTACGGAGAGCCAGGTTCTGCCCAGAACGTACTGGAATGGAAAGACGCGATGCGCCGGGATCTCTGGATGGAGGCTCTCCAAGTGGAGCAAAGACTATCATAGGAAGGTCCTTCCTATGTCCATGGAATGGTACTGGCTGCAGTTGGACTTGCGTATACCATTCCTAGGAGAGCATCACCGGGAGGAATGGCTTACAGAGCTGGAAAGGCTGGTCCAGATGGAAATGGTTCTGGATGATGGTTATCGGCACTGCAATTGTATGCTACCCAAGTGTCTCCATGGATGAAGAACAGCAATCCCATAGAAGGCTAGGACTACGGCGGCCTCGGATTAATATTTGAAACGCTTCAGGAGGATCCACATTTCGGTAGTGGAGATGGGAGGACATCTGAGACTTTAGAGAGGTGGAACTTCCCGGTGATCTCCGATTTGAGAAGGGACTTGATCTTTATAGTTACACAAGAGTGGGACCTGGAACAAGATTGTTCGACAAAGCTCAACAGTATAGCCCAGCTCCCATGGGTGATATGGATTATGAGTCACCTGCCAAAGCGCTGGCACTGGGCCCAAGTGCCGCCAGCCCGTGCCCTGGGTCTTCAGCAATTCCAGAGACTGGGAATTTAATAGAGGAGCAACAACCCAGTGAGCCTCCAGCAGGGGGCATCAAAGGCAGAGTGCTGTTGACCCCTGCCTGCAACAATCGGTGGCCCTGAAGGATTTGTGTGAGGCCACTGAAATTTCATTTTGTTTCGCAGAAGAGCTGGCATCAGGGCAGAACATCACTGAGCTCTGCCCCACACCCATGGCAGTTCCAAAGGCCCAGGGTTAGAAGGTGGCAGTTCTTCATCCACAGTTCAGGAGAGGAGGGGGGGGTGTCCTCCCTCTCTAACAGTCAGCCAGAGTGGAGGAAACTGTCTTCCCTCCCCAGGAAGGATCCATGCACCTGGGAGACAGTACCAGAGAAATGTCGCCCCAGCAGCCAGATGAGGGTACGGGAGATGGAGCAGCTGGCCCATCTCCCCAGTGGCAGTTCAAGGACCAGGGAGGAGGGGATGTCATCCTTCCTCCCCAGCGACAGATCCACAGGCTGAGAGAAGAGGTAGTTATCCTCCCTCCCCAACGGTAGTGTAGGGACTCGGGAGAGGATGATGTTGTCCTCGCTCCACAGCGGTAGTCCAAGAGATGGGGCAACTGGCTCATCTCCCCAGAGGCAGGCAGAGATGCAGGGAGAGGAGGAAGCCGCCCTCACTCCCCAGCGGCAGGCCAAGGACCAGGGAGAGGAGATGGTCGTTCTCCCTCCCCAGGAGTTTGCCGGAGCGGTTCCCCGGCAGAAGCGCTGGCATCAGGGCAGAGTGCTACCAACCTCTGCCCAGCATCGGCAACAACTGGACAAGAGGGTTCAAGACCTCTATCCCACACCTACCGATGACAACTCTTCCCTGAATGGAGATCATGTGGACCGACTATGTACGTTCACTCTGCCTAACACATGTCCAGACTAGGTGGAGGTCTGGGACCTTGTTAGTCTACTTTGGATGAGGAAGCAATGTGATAGACCCAACCAGGACAGGGCCTTTTGGAGGGAGGGCTTTTTAGGACTGCAGGGTGGCCTCTTGCCTTCTGTCTATGGGCCCTGGCTTTTAAGGGAACACTACAATTTGGAAGGTGTGTGCCTGGGGGACCCTTGGAGTGGTTTTGTTTCTGATTCAAGTGCATGTCACCCCAAAACACACAGACTCTAGGAACTGGAGGTTCCATATACGTATTTGGGGCCCCTATGCCCAAAACCAGCAATGATTGCTTTAGACTATGATACTCCAAGTAGATGTTAATCGGCTCAAAGCAGCCTGATTCTGGGGTCTCCTGATATCGGCTGTTTTAAAGCGGAGTTCCACTTTAAGCACTCCTCGTCATATTTTTTTTTTGGGGGGGGGTCATAGTGGGCGGTGACTGGAGGGACATGATAGGAGGTGGTAGGGTTATAGTGGGCGGGGACTGGAGGGACATGATGGGAGGTGGTAGGGTCATAGTGGGCGGGGACTGGAGGGACATGATGGGAGGTGGTAGGGTCATAGTGGGCGGGGACTGGAGGGACATGATGGGAGGTGGTAGGGTCATAGTGGGCGGGGACTGGAGGGACATGATGGGAGGTGGTAGGGTCATAGTGGGCTGGGACTGGAGGGACATGATGGGAGGTGGTAGGGTCATAGTGGGTGGGGACTGGAAGGACATGATTGGAGGTATAGGTGGTGGTAGGGTCATAGTGGGCGGGGACTGGAAGGACATGATAGGAGATGGTAGGGTCATAGTGGGCGGGGACTGGAGGGACATGATGGGAGGTGGTGGGGTCATAGTGGGCGGGGACTGAAAGGACATGATTGGAGGTATAGGTGGTGGTAGGGTCATAGTGGGCGGGGACTGGAAGGACATGATAGGAGATGGTAGGGTCATAGTGGGCGGGGACTGGAGGGACATGATGGGAGATGGTGGGGTCATAGTGGGCGGGGACTGGAGGTATAGGTGGTGGTAGGGTCATAGTATGGAGGGCAAGAGATGGGGACATAGTGGGCGGAGGTTGAGAAGTGGGCGTGGTCTTGTTGATCTCAAATCTCATTGTTCTCTATTATAGGACAGATAACGGGTGTGTTGTAGTCATTGTGCTCATCATCCCATCCCCCGTCCTGAGAAGAGCGCTGTCAGGATGGAGCAACCCAACCTGGATGCCATGCTGGACCTGCACAGGTGAGTGCGGGGGGGGTGGGGTAATGTGGAGGGGGTGTGGTCTTGTGTGGTGTAATGTGAGGGGGGTGTGGTCTTGTGTGGAGGGGGTGTGGTGTAATCTGAAGGGGTTGTGGAGGGGGTGTGGTCTTGTGTGGAGGGGGTGTGGTGTAATCTGGAGGGGTTGTGGAGGGGGTGTGGTCTTGTGTGGAGGGGGTGTGGTGTGGAGGGGGTGTGGTGTGATGTGGAGGGGGTGTGGTGTGATGTGAAGGGGGTGTGGTGTGATGTGGAGAGTATTAGTCATTGATAAATGTAAGGGGGAGGAGTCAGGTGGTAACGCCCACATTTGTCTCATAGGTTCCCGGCTGACCCTCTGACGTGTATTCTCCTCCTACTCTACACTCCCATTGGTCTGTGTCTCTTCTTGCTCCGCCTCTTTATCGGCGCTCATGTCTTCTTGGTGAGCTGTGTTCTCCCGGAGTCCCTCATACGCAGGTGAGGGCGGAGTCATCTGTCAGATGAATAGGGTGATGTGGGGGATGGGTTCGGTACTCAGGTTGATGAATGGGGACGTGTCCTCTCACATTGGGGGTGTTCTCTCTCTCTCTCTCTCTCTCCTGTGTAGGTTCCTCCTGCGGGGGATGGGCTCAGTACTGGGGTTGGTGGTGGCTCAGTCCGGACGCTCTGATTGGTCGGTGAAGATCTACGTCTCCAATCACAGGACACACTTTGATCACAGCGCCCTCTCTCTGCTGGCCTCCTGCAGCTCGGTGAGTTATCCTGTAGATGGGGGGAGGTGATTGGATGGATGCGTACTGTGAGGGGGGGTGTGTATTATTATGGGGGGAGGGGTGTGTACTATTATGGGGGGAGGGGTGTGTACTATTATGGGGGAGGGGCGTGTACTGTGAGGGGGGAGGGTCGTGTACTATGAAGGGGTGTGTACTATGAGGGGGGAGGGGTGTGTACTATGGGTGAGGGGCGTGTACTATGAAGGGATGTGTACTATGAGGGGAGGGGCATGTACTATGAGGGGGTGTGTACTATGGGGGAGGGGCGTGTACTACGAGGAGGTGTGTACTATGGGGGAGGGGCGTGTACTATGAGTGGATGTGTACTATGAGGGGAGGGGGTGTGTACTATGAGGGGAGGGGTGTGTACTATGAGGGGGTGTGTACTATGATGGGGAGGGGCGTGTACTATGAAGGGGTGTGTACTATGATGGGGAGGGGCGTGTACTATGAGGGGGTGTGTACTATGATCGGAGGGGTGTGTACTATGATGGGGAGGGGCGTGTACTATGAGGGGGTGTGTACTATGATCGGAGGGGTGTGTACTATGAGGGGGGGGTGTACTATGAGAGGAGGGGCGTGTACTATGAAGGGATGTGTACTATGAGGGGAGGGGGTGTGTACTATGAGGGGAGGGGTGTGTACTATGAGGGGGAGGGGCGTGTACTATGAAGGGGTGTGTACTATGATGGGGAGGGGCGTGTACTATGAGGGGGTGTGTACTATGATCGGAGGGGTGTGTACTATGAGAGGAGGGGGCGTGTACTATGAAGGGATGTGTACTATAAGGGGAGGGGCGTGTACTATGAGGGGGGGTGTGTACTATGAGGGAGTGTGTACTATGAGGGGAGGGGGGTGTACTATGAGGGAGTGTGTACTATGATGGGGAGGGGGGTGTACTATGAGGGAGTGTGTACTATGAGGGGAGGGGCGTGTACTATGAGGGAGTGTGTACTATGATGGGGAGGGGGGTGTACTATGAAGGGGTGTGTACTATGATGGGGAGGGGCGTGTACTATGAGGGGAGGGGTTTGTACTATGAGGGGAGGGGTGTGTACTATGAGGGGGGGTGTACTATGAGAGGAGGGGCGTGTACTATGAAGGGGTGTGTACTATGAGGGGAGGGGCGTGTACTATGAGTGGATGTGTACTATGAGGGGAGGGGGTGTGTACTATGAGGGGAGGGGTGTGTACTATGAGGGGGTGTGTACTATGATGGGGAGGGGCGTGTACTATGAAGGGGTGTGTACTATGATGGGGAGGGGCGTGTACTATGAGGGGGTGTGTACTATGATCGGAGGGGTGTGTACTATGATGGGGAGGGGCGTGTACTATGAGGGGGTGTGTACTATGATCGGAGGGGTGTGTACTATGAGGGGGGGGTGTACTATGAGAGGAGGGGCGTGTACTATGAAGGGATGTGTACTATGAGGGGAGGGGGTGTGTACTATGATCGGAGGGGTGTGTACTATGAGGGGGGGTGTACTATGAGAGGAGGGGCGTGTACTATGAAGGGATGTGTACTATGAGGGGAGGGGGTGTGTACTATGAGGGGAGGGGTGTGTACTATGAGGGGGTGTGTACTATGATGGGGAGGGGCGTGTACTATGAAGGGGTGTGTACTATGATGGGGAGGGGCGTGTACTATGAGGGGGGGTGTACTATGATCGGAGGGGTGTGTACTATGATCGGAGGGGCGTGTACTATGAAGGGATGTGTACTATAAGGGGAGGGGCGTGTACTATGAGGGGGGGGTGTGTACTATGAGGGGAGGGGGGTGTACTATGAGGGGGTGTGTACTATGAGGGAGTGTGTACTATGAGGGGAGGGGGGTGTACTATGAGGGGGTGTGTACTATGAGGGAGTGTGTACTATGAGGGGAGGGGGGTGTACTATGAGGGGGTGTGTACTATGAGGGAGTGTGTACTATGATGGGGAGGGGGGTGTACTATGAAGGGGTGTGTACTATGATGGGGAGGGGCGTGTACTATGAGGGGAGGGGTGTGTACTATGAGGGGAGGGGTGTGTACTATGAGGGGAGGGGTGTGTACTATGAGGGGGGGTGTACTATGAGAGGAGGGGTGTGTACTATGAGGGGGGGTGTGTACTATGAGGGAGTGTGTACTATGAGGGGGTGTGTACTATGAGGGAGTGTGTACTATGAGGGGAGGGGGTGTGTACTATGAGGGAGTGTGTACTATGAGGGAGTGTGTACTATGATGGGGAGGGGGGTGTACTATGAAGGGGTGTGTACTATGATGGGGAGGGGCGTGTACTATGAGGGGAGGGGTGTGTACTATGAGGGGGAGGGGTGTGTACTATGAGGGGGGGTGTACTATGAGAGGAGGGGCGTGTACTATGAAGGGGTGTGTACTATGAGGGGGGGTGTGTACTATGAGGGAGTGTGTACTATGAGGGGGTGTGTACTATGAGGGAGTGTGTACTATGATGGGGAGGGGGGTGTACTATGAGGGAGTGTGTACTATGATGGGGAGGGGGGTGTACTATGAGGGGGGTGTACTATGAAGGGATGTGTACTATGAGGGGAGGGGGTGTGTACTATGAGGGGAGGGGCGTGTACTATGAGGGAGTGTGTACTATGATGGGGAGGGGGGGTGTACTATGAAGGGGTGTGTACTATGATGGGGAGGGGCGTGTACTATGAGGGGGGGGGTGTGTGTACTATGAGGGGAGGGGTGTGTACTATGAGGGGGGGTGTACTATGAGAGGAGGGGCGTGTACTATGAAGGGATGTGTACTATGAGGGGAGGGGCGTGTACTATGAGGGGGGGTGTGTACTATGAGGCAGTGTGTACTATGATGGGGAGGGGGGTGTACTATGATGGGAGGGGGTGTGTACTATGAGGGGAGGGGGCGTGTACTATGATGGGAGGGGCGTGTACTATGAGGGGAGGGGGCGTGTACTATGATGGGGAGGGGGGTGTACTATGATGGAGGGGGGTGTACTATGATGGGAGGGGGGTGTGTACTATGAGGGGAGGGGGCGTGTACTATGAGGGGAGGGGGGCGTGTACTATGAGGGGAGGGGGCGTGTACTATGAGGGGAGGGGCGTGTACTATGAGGGGAGGGGTGTGTACTATGAGAGGAGGGGCGTGTACTATGAGGGGGTGTGTACTATGAGGGGGGGTGTGTACTATGATTGGGGAGGGGTGTGTACTATGAGGGGAGGGGTGTGTACTATGAGAGTGGGGGGTGTACTATGAAGGGGCGTGTACTATGAAGGGGTGTGTACTATGAGGGGAGGGGCGTGTACTATGAAGGGGTGTGTACTATGAAGGGGTGTGTACTGATGGGTGTGTGCTCTTTTCTCTCTGTAGCCCTCGGTCTCGTGCCCCCCGGGGTTCCTGTGTTGGGCTCGGGGGTTCCTGGAGTTGGGGGCCCCGGGGAGTCGCTCTCAGCTGCTGGAGTCTCTGAAGCATTATCTGTGCCAGCCGGCCAATCCTCCGCTCCTTCTCTTCCCTGAAGAGGAGATGACCAATGGAAGGGCTGGATTACTGCACTTCAGGTAATACATCACAGGGGGGCGGAGACAGTGTGGGTGGTGCTATGTGACTGTGAGGGCGGGGCTTGTCAGCAATCATTGATTCCTCGGTGGCTCACCTGATGATCATTTCCTGCTCGTCAGTCCTGCCCATAGCCCGCCCCCTTCTGCCTTGTTCATTCCTTTCCCGCCTTCGCCTGGTCAGCCTATCCGGAGATGCTCTGCTGTGTTGCTGTGATAGACTTTGCCCGTCTGAAGTCCCTTCTGGTTCCTGATCTTCTGCCTCTGACTACGCTGATCTCTGGTTTCCTGAATACTGGCTTGTCTGATTACCTGATTTGATTTCCGATCCCCGACTCATGTTCTGACCACGTTTACCGATCTGTGCCATTTTTACCATTATATTAAAAGGTGTGATTTTTACTTCCCTTCTGTCTCGGTCTGGGTTCATGACAGTAGGCGAAGGCCATGAATTCAGAAGATACAGTCAATCCACTTGTTGGTAATATTTTTTCCAGATTGGATGAACTGGATCACCGCATGGATCAGTTTGCCATGGCGTTACAAACGTTCCTGAGTCTCACGGCTCACCTGGAATTTCCCACTGTGGCCTCCCCAGTGCAACCTATATTGCAGGCCATCCCTGGTGCTGCTCCAGTCTCTGTGCAGGCACCCGCCTCAAGTATTACCTCTGTAAGAGGTATGTCTGGTTCCGCTCCGCTTCCCCAGCGATTTGGGGGCGATGCAGAGGGTTTCTCAACCAGGTTGAGATATACTTTGAGATGCTGCCCCAGGCGTTTCCCACGGACAGAAGCAAAAGTAGGGTTTGTGATATCTTTTGCTTTCTGAGAGAGCCTTGGCCTGGGCAAACCCTCTATGGGAGATGCAAAAACCTGTTGTCTTGAGTTACCGCCTGACTTTGTGGCCTCCTTTAAAAGGGTATTTGACATTCCCGCACGCTCCGCTTCTGCTGCCAAGTACCTCATGTCCATCAAACAGAGTATGAGAACTGTTGCCGACTACGCCATTGAGTTCCGTATTCTGGCAGCAGAGGTTGCGTGGTACAATGAGGCCCTCATGGCTGCTTTTTCTCATGGTCTCTCGGATACCATCAAGGATGAGATAGCAGCCCGAGATATACCCACTGGCTGGAGAGCTTGATCTCGTTTGCCATCCTCAGCCTCCGAGAGAGACCTTCCTTAAAGGGGCGCTTGCAGAATCCTCCTGTACGTTTTTGACTCCGAGCTTTGCAGTCCCACCCGTGCCTCCCTGGACCTCCCATGCCTCCTGATATGGAGTCGGTCTGTGAAGATGAACCCATGCACTTGGGCTTCACGCGTCTCTCTGCGGATGAGAGAACCTTTAGGAGGAGGGAGAGATTGTGTCTTTATTGTGGCCAGGCAGGTCACTTTTTGAAGTCTTGTCCTACCCGTCCGGGAAAACTCCCGAACCTTGAGGTCCTGTAGAGGACAGACCTTAGGTGGCGTGGCGTTGCGTCCCCAATTATCCTTAAAGGAGAAGTCCAACCAAAGCTCGTTTGGCTGGGCTTCTATGGATCACAGAAGTGCAATTCGTTTTGCAGTTTTTTGACCCGTTTTCAGCAAAGCTGACGTCGTGTATTTCAGTCAAGGCACCACGTCATCCTGGCAATGGGATCCGCCAGGTGCCTGGACTGACACCCGTCTCAGCCTCTCAGTGAGCCTCCGAGAGCCTGAGGTGGCCGCTCCCTGCTCCTCCACAGCTCAGCGCTTCAGTGAGCGAGGAGGGAGCGAGAGCTGCTGATTGACAGTCAGCAGCTCTCTGCTTGGGGAGCTGTGAGAACCGAGCCATCGGTTCTCAGTGCAGAGGTGCCAGGGGGACCGATGCTGCATCCACCTTGGTAAGTATGGAAAACCCCCTCCAAACCCATACTTTTCTTTGAAGGAAAAGCCTCTAGTTCCAGTTACCCATTCTTGGTCTGAGTGTCCATTGATACACAGGCTCTACTCGACTCCGGGGCTGCAGGCCCTGTTCCTAGATGGTGTATTTGTGTCTAAGCACTCAATTCCGCTGCAGCTTTGTGCCACTCCACTTGCCATTGAGGCTCTTGACGGGAGACCTCTACAGCCTGCCCATGTGACTCATGAGACTGCTCCATTGACCATGGCCATAAGGGCTCTTCACCATGAGATAATCCAATTTTCTCTCCTCATTACCCGGTGGTCATTGGTTATCCTTGGTTACAGAGGCACAACCCCTCTTTTGATTGGCTCCGTGCTGAGGTTCTCTCCTGGTCGCCACAATGCAGTAAGACATGTTTTTTAGAACGTGGTTAAGGTCCTGTGCACCTCTTCACTCTCCTCCTTGCCAGGGCAGTACCGTGATATTTAGCAATGTCTTTGACAAGGGTCAAAGCCGGTAGTTTGCCTCCACATCTGGTCATATGATTGCGCAATTGACCTTCAAACCTGGTGCCATACCCCCTCGTGGCTGGGTCTACCCTTTTGTCTGTCTCGGAGGATAAAGCCATGGAGGACTATGTTGCTGATTCACTTCCTTGAGGGTTCATCCGCAAATCCTCGTCTCCTGCTGGTGCTGGCTTCTTCTTTGTGAAAAAGAAGAGTGGAGAACTGAGACCTTGTATCGAATATAGGGGGTCACTATTAAGAACACCTATCCGATCCCGTTGATTACTGAATTTTTTGACCACCCCAGGGGAGCAACGGTTTTCACAAAGCTCGATTTGAGAGGGGCATACAATCTCTTAAGGATCAAGGAGGGCGACGAGTGGAAAACTGCATTTAATACCAGAACAGGACATTACGAATACCCCGTAATGCTGTTTGGTCTCTGCAGCGCTCCTGCAGTTTTTCAGGAATTCATCAACGATGTCCTCCGAGATATGTTACAGCAATGTGTGGTGGTTTATCTTAACGAAATTCTCATATATCCTAAATCCCCACCATACAGATGTCTCCTGTGTGCTACAGAGATTGGGAGATAATAACCTGTATTATAAGTTGGAAATGTGCGAGTTCCACGGTGAATGGGTTAAATTCCTGTCATTTCTATTGCCGGTTTCTTTGCTGGACCCAGAGAAACTATCTACAGTGGCCTCGACCCTTAAGTCTTCGTCTAGTACAATGTTTTCTTGGCTTTGCCAATTATTATCGGAAATGTATTTGTAACTTCTCTTCTCTGGTCCATCCCCTGACTAATATGACCAGGAAGGACGGCGACCCACAGAATTGGTCCCCGGATTCCATTAAAGCCTTTGATTCTCTTAAGGCTGCCTTTGTTTCAGCTCCTGTGTTGGCACATCCTAATCCTACATTACCCTTCATCCTTGAGGCTGATACATCTGAGACTGGAGTAGACGCCCGTCTGTCTCAACGTCCTAACTCTGAGCTATGCATCCTTGTGGCTACTTTTCTAGGAAATGTTCTCCTGCAGAATTGCTAGCTATAATTTTAGCTCTTAAAGAATGGAGGCATCTCCTCGAAGGTACCACTGCGCCGGTCCTCATTTTGACTGACTATAAGAATCTTACAGTCTTGTCTGAGGCTAAATGCTCATTCTCCCAGAACAGCACAATGGGCTCTTTTCTTTTTTTTTTTGCCAAGCTTCAATTGCATGAGTCTCGTTCTTACCCAGTACTAAGAATGTAAGGCTGATCCTCCAAGATGGAGTCGGTTCCTACTCCAGATCACATTCTAGCCTCTATTCTCACTTCACCTTTTGGGTGACAGAATTCTTGCTGCTCAGATCCATTCTCCTCCTGAAAAACCTTGTGACCGCTACCTTGTCCCTGAAAATCTCCACACTGCTTTGCTCCAGACTTAA